>NW_025387977.1:0-5182 GCF_016433145.1 Gracilinanus agilis | reverse complement strand
GCAAGTCACTTGACCCCCATTGCCCACCCTTACCACTCTTCCACCTAGGAGCCAATGCATGAAAGTTAAGGGTTTTAAAAAAAAGACTGGGATCCTAATGTTCTCCACTTTACCCCTTTCCCTGACCATAAGTACATCTCCTACCCAGACATACAATCCCAGAGGGTCTTCCCTTGAGGTCCTTGAACTTCTTTTTAATCCTTTGCCTTTTGCCTCAGTATCAGTTCTTAGACAGAAGAGTGGTAAAGGCTAGGCAATCAGCATTAAGTGACTTGCCCAGGGTCACACAGCTAGGAAGTGTCTGAGGCCAGATTTGAACCCAAGACCTCCCATCTCCAAGTATAGCTGGGTTACCTAGTTGCCCATGATCCTTGAACTTTAAAAAATATATTTTGGTCACTGTATTTCCACCATAATTGACTTCCTTTAGAATCCTATGTATATCTGATAAGTTTAAAAACACAATTCTGAAAAGAGATCTATAGATTTAAATAGGCTGAAGGGGGAAGAGAGTAGACAAAGGGAACAGACATTTATTAAGCACCTATTATGCACCAGGCAATGTTAAGCAAATATTATCTCCCTTGATCTGTGGCTGACTACCAAAGAGATCCAAGACACAGAACATATCTGGGATATGCCAGGTTAGAAAGTTAGCTTAGATTAGTTAGCTGTACTAACCCCTTCCTCTACCACCACCACAATGACCATCAGAGGGGTTAAACCCAGTTCTCTGAGGGGGCATCTAGGTAGTACATTAGACTGAGATTCAGTTGTGAAGTTGGGAGGATCTGGGTTCAAATCTTGTTTCAGATACTCCCTAGCTTTGTAACCCTGAGCAAGTCACGTAAGCCCCATTTGCCCTTGCCCTTCTGTCTTAAAACTGTTACTAAGACAAAAAGTAAGGGTTAACAACATCTAGTCTGGCTGTATCCTTTTACAGATAAAGAAAGGTAATAATCACTTGATCACTAAGTGTCTCAGGGGACTGAGGGACAAACCTAGAGACAGGAGGTCCTGGGTTCAAATTTGACCTTAGACTCTTCCTAGTTATGCGACTGACCCTGGTCAAGTCACTTAACCCCCATTGCCTAGCCCTTCCCGCTCTTCTAGCTTGGGACTAATACATATATAGTATTTATTCTAAGACAGAAGGTAAAGGTTTAAAAGAAATTGCTTGTCCAAGATTACTCAGGTAGCAAACCAGCAGATCTGGGATATGAACCCAGGTTCTTCCCCTTCTTGTTTTATCATTCTTTCTACTACACTATGAGCTTCTTCCCTACTGGTTCACCATTTTATGAGTCCATTAACCAGGACATGCCTAGATCCATCTCAAGCTGGGAAGATGTAGGGTAGAGGAGGAAGGGGAAGATTCTTATTGGGTCAATCCTTACTGAAGAAGGCTTCAACTTCTCNTCCTGCCCCAACAGAGAGAGACAGACAGACAGACAGACAGACAGACAGACAGAGACAGAGGGAGAAGGAGAAGGAGAGGGAGAAAGAGAGAAGGAAAAAGAGAGAGGAAGAAAGGAGGAGAGAGAGGAGAAGGAAGGAGAGAGAAAGAAGGAGAAAGAGGGAGAAAGAGAGGAGAAAGAGAGAGGAAGAAAGGAGGAGAGAGAGGAGAAGGAAGGAGAGAGAAAGAAGGAGAAAGAGGGAGAAAGAGAGGAGAAAGAGAGAGGAAGAAAGGAGGAGAGAGAGGAGAAGGAAAGAGAGAGAAAGAAGGAGAGAGAGAGGGAGGGAGTAAGAGGGAGAGGGAGAGGAAGAGGGAGAGAGAACACAACCTTCCTAGGACACTGGACTGTCTCAAGGGTCCCAGAGACTTCCAAGCTCTGCCTTCACCCTGACTACTCCATCAGAACCAAGCCAACTGCCCTGCTTAGATCTTCAGGCAGGCATGACCACCAGAATGAAGAGAAACTGGGCACACAGAGAGAAAGCTGGCCTCCTGCCTTCTGGGAGAACTGCTCATCTCTTCCCCAGAAACAGAACCTAGGGGAGCACAGGGAACCTCATTGGGACAAATCAGTGGGCTTCCCCAGCATCCACATGAGACATCTCATCTGTAAGTAGCATGGTGCCTCCTAGATAGATTTTTTAAAATCCTTACCTTCTGTCTTAGAATCAATACTAAGTGTCAGTCCCACAGTAAAAAGGGGCAAAGGCTAGGCAATTTGAGGTTCAGTGACTTGCCCAGGGTCACACATCCAGGAAGTATCAGAAGCCAGATTTGAACCAAGGACCTCCTGGCTCTCTATCCTCTGAGCCACCTAGCTGTCCCCTTTGTAGATTTTTTAACTTCATTCCCAGCCTAACAAACAGGGCAGATGCTTTCCAGCTCAGAACAGGTGTGTCTTTCTCTCTTACCCACCTGGGACCAGCAAGACAGATAGTTAAAGACCCAACGACTTCCCAAAGAACCTGTTTCTTTTGTTGGCCTCTTTTTTAAGAGCAGTTAATTCTGTTTCATCTTGGAGTGAGAAATCATCCATTCACTCCAATGGCTAGAGTCATTTCAGACATTCAGAACAGCTGGCCCTGAGAAGGAAAGAATGAAACGAATTTTTGGAACTCTCTTTTCCACTTTCCCTAACCTATGAGACCTTGAGCAAGTCACAGAACCAATTCCCCAAATATTGATTAAGCACATCCTATACGCAATGTGCTGTGATAAATAATCTACAAGGCTACAAGGATGATTTGATTTGGATGGAGAGTGCCTCAGGGGGAACAATACATAATAAAACTGGAAGGAGAGACAGGAAATATGGTGAAGGCCTTCAGATGCCAAACTGAGGATTTTGTATTTTATCTTAGAGGCAATAGGGAGGCAATGAAGATTTTTGAGCAGCGAATGAGGTTGACAGAGTCAGATCTGGGTTTTAGGATTGTCATTTTGGGTAATTGCTTCAAGGATGAATTGGAGGAGAGATAGGAGAAGAAAGAGACTGGGGTCTGGGAGGTCAATTCGATGATTATTGCAGTAGTCTAGATTGGAGATGGTGAGGTCCTGAGCTAGGAGAAAGATTGCATGAGGGCAGACAAAAAGGCAGATGGGAAGTCCATAGGGAAAGTCATTTACCCCGAAGGAGAGGATTGGAAGTATTAAGAAAAAATGGTCTCTTGACTTCTAAGAGAATATTGTATTTTATGGTTAGAGAACTGAGGCTAGAAGGGACGAAGTCATTCTAGCTCTGACCTTCAATGATCCAAAGTTCCTTCTAGCTCTATGATTCTGCCTTTTCCCAGCCCTGACATCCCCTGTTCTAAGCCCCCTCCCAGCTCTGACACTCCCTGTTCTAAGCAGAGCTCAGAGGGGAGGGGATCTTAAAACAAAGAAATATCAGAGCTGGGAGGGACTCTCACACAATTTAGTGCAATGAAAAGAACATTGAACTGGAAATCAGAAAACCTGGGTTCTAGTCATCCTTAAGTAGCTTTTGTGTGGTTTTGACAGGTCACTCAACCACTATCTCCCTCAGTTTCCTCATCTGTAAAATGGGGGTAATAATAACTTCCACCTCCAACCAGAGTTGTTGTGAGGATCAAATGAGATATTATTTGTAAAGCTTTTGGCAAACCTTAAAGTGCTATTTAAATGCCAGCTGTTGTCATCAACTGGGTATGTGGTAGGGACCTAAGCTCCAATGCTTAGCACAGTTCTTGGCAAGCAGTAAGCCCTTAATCGAGTAGGTACTTAACAAAGTACTTAAGCTCAACAAAATCAAGTTGACCAAAGACACCATGTTTTTCCCACCTCCTTGTCAAAATATTGAATTAATGGCCTGATCCATGTGGAACTGGTGGAGTGGAGGAAAGAGGAGAGTCAATCTCGGACACAAACATTAAAAAACAACAACAATAACCAAAAACCAAAGCTGAAAACACAGATGGAAAAGAGGTCGTAAAGGGCCTCTGGGGCCAACAGGGGACTCTGGGGATGGTTTTGTTAAAGCTGACATGCAGATTTGGAAACAGATTGTAAACAGCTTTGAAGATACAGCTTTGTGTAAGATCGAGGTTTTCATTTGGGGTTTTTCATTGTACATTTTAGAATGAAAAAAGAATTTTAAAGGAAAAAAATGTCCTGGGCATTCCCTTTCAGAAAACTTTGAGTCAGCCTGCCAAGAGATGACCAAAAATTTGTGGCAATTTATTTATTTTTTAAATTAATTTATTTTTAAGTTTTTTTCCATGGCTACAAGATTCATGCTCTTTCCCTCCCCTTTTCCTTCTCCCCTCCCGGAGCCAATAAGCAATTCTACTGGGTTGTACATGTATTATCTTGGTGGCAATTTATTGAGATTATTAAATACTATAGGACAAGGCTGTGGTTGCAGCAGAGAATGGCCCCACTTCCTGGAGTCCAAATCCCCACTCTGGCCATAATTTCATTCAGCACCATCTTTTTCCTCTGAATTTCATCTCTCTGTTCCCTGCCCCCAGAATCTGGGATATTGGTCCATTAGAAGACAACCCATTCGCCTATAGCCTTATACCAATTATATCAATGTCAGTCACATAGCTCAGCCCCAACAGAATGGACCCAGATAAGAAGAGAATGCGCTTGAAACAACATGGTAGAAAGAATACTGGAGGATCTAGGCTGAAGTCCAAACCCTAGCTCTGATCCTTATTAGCAGTGTTAATTAATGCAAAAATGCAAATCATCTCACCTCTCCAAACCTCAGTTTCCTCATCTGAAAAATGGGGAGAAAAGTTATGGTATGAAAGTACAAATAACATGAAACTAGGATGTCACAAGGTTATTGGCTTCCAAGAAGTTATTCTCAGCTATAACCACAGCCCTGCCCTACTGCATTTACCTCAATGGCTTGCCATGCACTCTCACAGTTTTCTAGAAGGGAAGGCCCATGATTTTGTAAAGTTTAAGAAACTATAGACATGTGAAGAGTTATTTTTAAATATCCACTTTAGTTGGGCATAGTGGTACATGCCTCCCATCCCTGCCACCATGAAGGCCAAGGTTGGTGATTCATCTGAATTTTGGAGTTCTGAATATTGGGTGTCCAAACTAAATCTGTCACCAACCTGATAAACCTTAGACTGTCTAAGGAGGGGGACAAACAAGTTTGGGTTGGGAAAGACAATGAAAGGAAGGAAGGAAGAAAAGAAGAGAAGGAAGGAAAGGAAAGGAAAGGAAAGGAAAGGAAAGGAAAGG
>NW_025387976.1:0-13346 GCF_016433145.1 Gracilinanus agilis | reverse complement strand
TCTCTCTCTCTCTCTCTCTCTCTCTCTCTCTTAACCATGTTCCCCAGCATTTCTGCATCAAATATTGGCCTAAATCCAAAGTCCTGGTTGGTAAATATTATTGCAAAGTGATGCTTTAGAGATTCTCCAACGTCTAAAGCCATAAGCTAACATTGTTGTGAACTATAAATTCTCGGGCCCTATGGCATGAAGAGCTTATTTAGTGAGGAAGCCAAAACCTTTCACTGATGGGGGTTTTTGAAAGAACATGTTTATAGAATTCTGTTTATGAGTCATATTGAAAGCTACCATTTATTGGAATGAAAGCAAACTAGGTTTTCTTTTGTCCATTTGTATTTATTACCAATTTATTATGTAACTCTTCCAAGATAATTATTTTTCTCTGAGCAATGTGGATATAAAAGGCAATCACTTGAAGTTAAGCCCCATTAAAAGCCATACTATATTTATGAGACAAACTGGTAGCTATAGGCTTTCCATTATAATAACTTGTTCTGACTTTCAGTGCTGGTGCCATTGTTTATAAAAGGCTAGAACTATTCTCAGAAGCACTTTTGCTACATAGACCTCACACAATGATTCCTTTCATTTTCATTCACTGAGAAATCTTCTGACAAAAGAGAGAAAAATCTTTTCTATCCTCTCATCCCAAATTTTCTGTTCTTACCAGCTCCATGTCTAGTCCAAGAGTGTAAGATTTAGAATCAGAGTTTTTTTTAATTTTTTTAATTTTATTTATTTATCTATTTACATTTTATTTATTTATTTATTTTTTGTTTGTTTGTTTGTTTGTTTATTATTTTAGAATCAGAGTTTTTTGTTGTTAAGTCATTCTTTAATTGTGTCTGACTCTTCATGACACCATTTTGGATTTTCTTGCCAAAGACACTGGAGTGGTTTACCATTTCCTTTTCTAATTCATTTTAAAATTGAGGAAACTGAGGCAAACAGGGTTATGTGACCTGCCTGGGATCACATACTTGGTGATTGTCCAGGGCCAGATTTGCACTCAGTTTCTGACTTCAGGACCCACATTCTATCCACTGTGCCACATAGCTGTCCTGGAAGCAGGGGACCTTTGTTTAAATCTTGTTCCTACTACTTGTTACCTTCATGACTTTATGCAAATGACTTAATCTTCTGAGCCTCAGTTTCCTCATATATGAGGGTGGTGTGTGAGTGATTAACTTTATATTTTCAAAGTTCTTTCATTTCTGAATGTGATTTAGAGAAATACTTAAAGAAATGACATGACAATTGGTTGGGAAACAGTGATCTATGCCTTGGAATATTCCTGAATCAAATATATTTTTCTTCCACAATCCTCATCCACATCCCTCATCTAATATATATTTTTCCATGAGTTGGGCAAGCAAAATACAATACATGGCTGTATGTAGAACCACTATACGTAGGAAGGAAAGATAACTCTCTTTCATGTAAGCCAGCCTAGCCTAACCCATTATGGATTTATATGGATGCATTTACCACTTTAGGGCTTGGGTGGCAATAGGACAAAGGTGGTCAGGAAAGTCTAGGAGAGGACAGATTTGGCTAGACAGGAGAATATGAGGTGAGCACCAAAAATCACATGGACTCAAAGTAAAGTCAGGGAAGACAGTAAAATCCAGCAGAATCAATCAGATACCACAAGGCCAGGAAGACAAAGTCTAGTTTTTAGGAAGCTGGGCAGTAGAGATTGAGAACCTGAGTCATCAAACTGGGAAACAAGGGGTCAGAAATCCAATTAAAGGTCAGGGCAACTAGCAGGTTGAATAGTAGGCACAGAATGACCACAGTAAAAAAGAAGCTTGATAAAGGGTCCAAAGCCTTCTAAGGCAGGGGTTCTGTGCCCACTACCAGGACCAAAATTAGTTTCAGAGAATAAGTTGCAGTTTGGTTTGAACCCACAGATTAGCACATCTGGTTCGAATGAGGTAAAAAGGAAGAAAGCTGCAACGTAGTTCCTGACAGGGAAATCTATCAGTTATGCCTGGTCTAAGGGTTTGTTTTTTAATATATCAATTCATTTATTGACCATGGGAACTGGAATAGAATGATGCCCATTAAGTAATTTTTAGAGGATCCTTCCAACTCCATTAAGGAATGATCTGTCCAAAGTGCTTGTGAATGTCATAAGATGTTGACCCCTCACACAAGAGTGTATGAGAATTAACACATGTGATCACAGCCCAGAAAGAAGTGATTCTTGTATCTATTTTTGAAGCTGCAGGTTATTACCCCATCTATAGAAATCATAAACACGTTCAGGGGTCTTGATGACCAGAAGTCAAGACCCTCATGGCACTGACATTATTTATCTGCCTAAAGACCTCCATCTGTACTGTGGTTAGTCTGGGTACTACAACAGAAGCTACACCAACTAGATATCCATCCAGTTGACCCAGATGCCATTCCCTCCCCCAAAACCCCAATACACAGTTAACCTCATCAAAACAAAGTCCCTGCCTATCCATTGCACCCATAATTGTAGAGTCAACCTTGTTCCGGGGGTATTTGCCATGCAGACTATGTTTATCCTCTCCCAGGACTAGAAACACTAATACTGAAGAAATTTGTATATTGTACAATAAAAAGTAGTTGACCTAGCTGTCTTCCTTCCCCATTGTAGCATCAATGGCACTTATTTAAAAAAAATAGATGTATCACTAATTGTCAATGGCCTTTAATGACATAAAAGACTGGGTCTTGTTCCCACTCATTGCCCATCTCCTAAGACCAGATGAAGCAAGTCATTATTTTTACCAAATTCCCAGGGCAAAGCAGCCAACAATATGGAGAAGAATGCCTGTTTGTGCAGCTGTCTTTAAAGTTTTGTAACTCCCTGGGTCACTTTTATGATTGAAACACTTTTATGTTTTTGACAAAGCTTAGACTAGTTTTTTGATTGAATAAAGTAGAACAGGACACAGACAGGCAGCCAAGCAGACATACATAAAAGCAAAAAGAGAGATCATTTTGACTTTATGTAAAATGGGAATGAAAATGTATCCATTGTAGAATAGAGTTTGGAGATTTACTAAATGATCATCTTTATTGATTTTAATCAAAGAATAAAAAGGGAAATGTATGTTCAATAAAATGTTTATTTCTCTAATAGAGGAGGCCCATTATGGAGTTCAGGTGAAAAGATATTGCTTGTGGATGGTAATGTCCCCTCTGCTCTATTTTTGGGTGACATTGTACTGATTGCATCAAGCCCCAGAACCTAACAATGCTTCTTTAAGCAAAATTCATGTTCACTCAAAGGAGTTCAGAGTAAGTATCCACACACGGAAACTCAAATGGATGAGGAATGTCTGCTGTCTAGAATATGAAATTCAGTTGGATATATTGACTATAAAATCAATATACACACATATGCATACATAAATAAATACATATGTGTTTGTCTATAAAATCTTGAGTAGAAACTCGAATTTGGAAATGAATGTGGCCAAAATTGAATATGTGGATTGGAATGGTTTGAACAGTCACACAATGCTTTTAATTATCTCAGACTTTGAAAGTGATGCCAAAGGCAATGGAGAAACTCATTGTGGACATGAATAGGCCATAACACATCACCAACAAAGAAGTGCATAGTAGAAACATAGTAAAAGAGGTCATCAAGATATGAGAAAGAAGAGGCACGATTCAAAAAGCAAGAGTAATGGCTATCTTTTCCTACATAGGAAGATTCCACATTTCATTGATATCTATGTAATAATAAGAAACTTAGAGGAAGATTTTCTAGTATTTTGGGTGGACTTCCTATGAAATATTTGTGGGAGAAGAAGAGACAAGACTTGACAAAATAAGAAGAGATAAGTAGATTGCACCCTGGAGAAATGAGATCCCAGATCTACCAAAAACCCAAAGTCCTAAAATTTCTTCTTTTCAGTTTTGGTGCATCTTTGTAACCTATTGACATATTTTCAAATTCTGATACTAGCCTGCACTGTTTTAGTTATCCTTTTTTGTCATCTGCAAGTTTGAAAAATGCTTTCGTCCCAGTTATTGATTAAAATGTTGAGCATCATGGGGCAGTGACAAAACTGGCACTCCACTAGAGATTATCACAGAAGTTGATACCAAATAATAGCTACTTTTTGCTATCATTCACTCATTTATTCAATAAAATCTAAATCTAGCAGTGTTATCTGTTCTATATCTTTTACCACTGTCCACAGGATAGCATAAGACATTGTCAAATGCCTTGCTGAAATCCAATTGTACTAAATCTGTGGCAAGAATAAGTCACAGATCTACCAGTCCTGCTGAAAAATTTTGGTTTTATTTTTTATCAAATCAACTTTTTTTCCAAGGTGCAACAGGGTTTATTTCACATTAATATATTAACTGGATTTTTGTTAAAAAACAAACAAACAAACAGGGAGTTCTCTTTAAATAATGATCTTCTCACACTCTAGGCAGTATAAGAGAAAGTAGAAGGAAGTTAGTGCTTCCAGGGAAGAGTTGCTAATCAAGCCCAAAGTTCAAAGGAAATAGATGAGCACTGAATAGGACCAATAAGCCAAGCCCCCAAATTTGAACCCAGGTACACTCGATTTCTGCCTAACTGTGAGGCCTTAGGAGTGGCCTGGGATAAGATATACCATCTTCAGCTCTGAGCCTAGGAGGCCCTTTGGGCACAGAGGGGAATTCCAAGACCCTCTAAAAGCATGAATTAGGAGTACAAGAGAGCAAAACCAAGCACTTGATTGTATGTTTTCTCACTAGCTGAGTTGTCTTCCTTTTAGTCTCCTTCTACCAGCTGTAGGCATTGCAGATTCATGATGAAAAACCACAACAAAGTGGTAGGGACATAAAAAGAAAAATGAGGGGATTATGAACAGACATAGAATCCCAAAAGGGACAGGAATAGAAAAGATGGGACTCAAAGGCAATGCACTCGCTAATCTTATGATCACATTGGAAGCCCAGACTAAACTTCACAGTGAGTGAGAAATATTAGAATCTTGGATTTTTAAGAAGTTTTTTTTACAACTTTTACAATTTCTTAGAATTTGATCAGGAATCAGTGTCAAGCTTGATAACCTATAGTATTCAGACTACGTTTTTCTTTTGGTTGAAAATCTGTCATTTTTTGTGTCACCTTAGTTTTGAAGCATCTTTTCTATTCTCCAACAATTGTTTTTAAGAAATAAAAGACAAAGGTTTAGCAAATTCATCGACAATTCAGCCACTCTACAAATTGGCATTGCATAATCAATAAAGGAGTCCTGTAGAGCCTTTCTGAGGCATGGACTTATAGAGTTGGGAGGGACTTTGAAGATTATCTAACACAGTCACCTTTTACTAGATCAGAAAACTGAGGAGCAGAGAAGTGGTTTGTTGAAGCTCATATAGCCAGCCATGATGGGGCCAGCACTAGAATCCACGTTTCCTAAATCCTCATCTTGGGCTTTCTATATTGCATTGCTGCCCTTTTAGGATATGGCTATGGATGTAGCCTTGGAAATCGTTTGAGGGTGGAAGCAGCTACCCAAGGACATCCTCAGGCATTTTCAACAAGGACTCTGAAGGACTCTCACATTTCTGATTACTCAGCCAAAACGATTCATGGATGGATTGGTCTTCACTGACCTTGTAACAGATGCCTGGTAATGAGCTTAAGGGGTTGAATAACAGGTTCCCAAACTAGCTTCCTTTCAGCACAAATGCCCCTGCCTGGGATCCTTATTTTCCCATGGCTCATGCTCAGGGGGCAGGGGGTGGCCCATAGAAACCAGGACAGCACGGTGGTATTGCCATTTGCACTGATAAGCAAGCTGCTGCTGCTACTGCCCTGAAAGCATCAATTAAGAGAGGTGAACATTAATATTATAGTGCAATTCATATAGTTATACACATTTCCGCTTTAATTAGCACTGTAATTCTTAGTACGGCCAGAGATACTGGTGCCTCCTCTGCCTTTTTCTTCTTAGAACTGAAAAAAAGGAGAAGAGAGGGAAGTCACAGGACTCCAAATAATCAGAAATGTAATATCTTATTTATGTGTTCATGTAAGATTCACTTATTTTAATATATCCTAAATGTTTCCTCTGGGAATAATGAGGAGACTGTTAATGAATGGAATTATGTGCAGAAAGGCGCAACCTCAGGCTTCTTGAATTTTACCAAAATATTCCACAATAATTGGGATGATCTGTCACTAAGTGCCATCGCTGTTGTATGTGGGGGGCTGGGATTCATGATTGCTGGATTTGTGAGAGCAGTGGTACATATTATACACTGGAGGCTAAACGTGATTTAGTTGTCATTTATCTGGTGTATAATTTCCTCTGACACATTGCTTCTACGAGGGATTTAATAACTGTGTGTGCGTGCTCATATGCAGGGATGTACTCTTGCCAAGTTAGAGGAGCGTTTCCAACTTCTTCTTTCCATACCTGTTTAAAAAGGACATCCCATCTTAGTTTCATTCCAATTTAATCACTGATTTCTATTCAGTCCATGTTTCCCAAGTTGGATAAAATATTCACTTACTTCTGGATTCTGACAACATTTGATCTGAGATCAGAAAGAGCCTGTATAATATTCACTCCTATAAATAAGTACTTTAGTTATATAGAAGCATTTTTTAATGGATGCTTTCTTTTCGGGGAGGGGGATGAGAGAGGGTATTTTAGTTTTGATGGCTAGAATCCCCTTACAATATTGAAATTAAAGTTAATTTGACTGGCTCATGTACAGTTTCTAATGACCAAAATTATAAGAGTGACTTCTCCTAGTGGGAAATAATTTTAGATAGATTAGCCCCTCATTAAGAGTTGTGTTGAAATTTATTTTTTTATAATACTTAATGCCAACTTTTTTCCTGAAACACTTCATATGCTGTGCACATTTTTAATCTTCACAACTAAGTAAGGCATAGGTCTTCTTATCCCATTTGATGGATGAGGATAATGAGACCCATTAAAATTGGTTTTAATTTATTGTACACTGTCTCAGAAGGGAAATCCTCCCCATTAATTCCTAGTGACAAACTTCTAGGTAGGGAATGGGACTGATCTAAGCCAATACAACTGGATATGAATTAGTAGAAAGGTCTGAGGGAGAGAGAGTTAGGTCTAAAATCATTACCTAAGAGAAGAAATGGAGGCCATCACAAGTAACTAGAGCCAGCAGATTAGGAAGGTAGTAGGATATGGCATTTGCATCAGCTGTCCCAAGCCAGGAAAGAAATAAAAGAACAAACATTGTGCCAGTGAGTAGGTAACTTTTGGTGAAGTGATGGTCTGATCTCTTGTAGATCCTCTATTTAAGATACTTTTTAAAAAATGGTAATCTTGTGATAGTCACACCCTATCCTTCTCGGTTATGGTCCCAGATAATTAGCTCTGAACATTATTATTGATAAGCAAAAGTTGATTGATTCATTGGAACCCAGATTAGCGACAAGGCTTGCTAATTCCCATGTCAAGGCTCTGGGAACTAGCTCTAGCTCCCTCTTCTGTTTATTAGTCTCTATAAGTATACCTGACAAAATCCTGAGAATGAATTATACCTCACATCTATACTAGTGTAGACTGAGGAGGTCCAGCATCAAGAAGAACCAAAAAATCTGCTCTTATTCATAGTAATCTTGAGATGCTGAGGTCTTTCTTGGGCTAAATTGGTAGTTTCATCTAGTTGGGGGGATAGTGATACACAGAGTACCACCTGGGTGTGGGCATTTAATACAAAGTATGGTCAAAGTGAATTTGGAGAAAGAAGTAAAATTTCAGATTAAATATACATGTACACACATCTGCACACACAGACATGAACCCCCCAAATGCTATTAACTTCTTATACTTGGTATTGTGTTAGTACAACATGCAGTGGTTTTTACTAGAAAATGAGGTTTAAAAATGGTCTTCTACTAAGGCATAAGGTACAATGTGGTTAATTTACAGTTGCTATAGGAATTGCCTTTTTGAAAATGCATTACTTTATATTCCAAAAGCACAGGGTGGGAGGAGGAGATAAGAATAAGATGAAAAGACTCAGAAGATGAAAGCAGGAAGTGAAGAGAGACTTAAGTGGATTAATCCATCTTTCATTCTGCAAGATACTGAGTGAACACAAAACTCAGTTCCAAAGCCACATTACATGCTGTGCATGTGGGTTGCAAAATACCTCATAATCCACTCGAATATTTCTTAAATTAACTTCTCCAAGTGAGGAATTTATATTTAAATAATGGAAATAGAATCATATAATATCTGAATGAGAAAGCACCTCTCAGTCTGATCAATATTTGGATAAGAATTCTCTCACCACTACATTTCTCAGGGGTCAACCAACTTTTGCCTTCAGTAAGGAAGAACTCACTTCTTCCCAAGGTGGCCCATTTCACTTTGGGAAAGCTCTAATTATTTGGAAGCTTTTCCTTACATCACATCTAAATTGGTTACTTTGCAATTTCTATACTTAGCTCCTAATTCTACTTTCTAGCCTTAACTAGAACAAATTTAATTCTTCTTCCAAAGGTAAGCCTTAAAATACTCGAAGATAGCTAACACATTTCTGCTAAATATTGTCTCCTTCAGGACATACATCTCCAGTTCTTTTGATGATCCTTATATGGCATGAACTCCAACATCACAGGACTCTGGTAGTTCTCCAGTCTACCAATATCCTTTCTAAAAGGTGTCACTCAAAGTTAAGCAAAATCTAAATGTAGTCTCTGATAAGGGTAATAAGCAATCATGTCCTCAGTTCCATAGTCTTTCCTAATGTATTAACTTCTTGACAGCAAAGGCATACTATCAACTTGTACTGAACTTCTATTCACCACTACATGTTTCAAAGTCAGGTTTTTGAACCCAAATATGAGACTTCACCTTTATTCTTACTAAAGTTCATTATCTTAGATTCATTCTATTGTTCCTGCAAGAGTTTTTAATGATCTTAACTCTGTTATCCAGTGGATTAACTCTCACTCCCAGTCTTGTGCCATCTTCAAATTTGAAAACCATGATATCCATCCATATTTTTATCCAAGGCATTGGACAAGAATGCTCTATAGTATAAACACAAAGTATAAGCACTATTCATGGGGCACTCACAGAAAACCTCCTTCTAAGTCAACATTAAACCATTAATGTTTTCTCTTTGGGTCTAATCATTAAACTAGGTCTAAATTCAGATAGCTATTTCATTGCCTAACTCTCATTTCTACATCTTCCTCTTTTTCTTCCCCCACATCATGATAATGATCATTATAGCTAACATATACATAACACTTTAAATTTTTTAAAGCACATTACAAATATCATCTCATTTTGTCCTCACAATAACCCTGAAAATAGATACTATTATTATTATTCCCATTTTGCAAATGAGGAAACTTAGGCAAACGAAAGTTAAGTGACTTGCTCAGAGTCACACAGCTAGTAAATGTATGAGCCTGGATTTCAACTCGGATTTTCATGAATCCAAGTCCTGCACCTTATCTACAACCCCATCTTTCTGCCTTTGGGAATCATCTCATCAATAGCATAAGAGACACTGACAAACTGTTTAGCTAAAATCTAGATAAACTCTATAAACTCTATCTGCAACATTTCCCTAATCTACTAATATCAGAGTTATTTTTTAAAAGGAAATAAAAATTCACCTGTAATCACATGTTCTTGATGAATCCAGGATGGCTATTAGTGATCAGAGCTTACTTTTCATTAAATATTCCTTTAATAATAAATTCTACAATGATGCCAGGAACAGAAGCCAAACTTATTGGCATATAGTTTGAATATTTAACTGTTTTCTGTTTTTTTGAAGTCTGGTATAATCTTTACCTTTTGCAAATTCTACATTGCTTCTCCATTTTTTCAAGATCTTTCAAAGACCATTTATAATGTCTTGTCAATAACATCTATTACCTTTTTTATAACTTCATCTATTTATAATATTCATTAAAAAATTGAATTGCAAATTCCCTCCATCCAGGTCCTCCCTCTAGCCCTTCAAAAGGTAAGCAATATCACACAAATTATACATGTAAAGTCATGCAAAACATTTATTAGCCATGCTGCAACAATAAGAAAAGGAAAAATAAAATAAGGAAACTGAAAAAAAGTATGATTCAATCTGGATTCACAGGTCATCACTTTTCTCTCTGGATGTGTATTGCTATTGGTGCTATGTTATTCACCACAAATAGCATCTTTCATCAAGAGTCCTTTGGAATTGTCTTGGATTATTGTATTAATTAGAGAACTGAATGTCTTTCACAGTTGATCAGCATTATGATATTGCTCTTAAGGTGTACAATGTTATCTTTATTCTATTTACTTTACTTTGCATCAATTCAAATAAGACTTCTGAGACCTTTATCAGAGAAACTTGCTGTAAATTGCCCCCACTCCCTCAATTTTCCTGCTTTGGTTATATCAGATTATACAAAAACTTATTTATTTCATATAATGAAAATTATACATTTTATTTCCTATGATCATCTCTATTTTTTTGTCATAGGTTCTTTCCTTATTCATAGATCATAGAGATACATTCTTCCATGCTTCTCTAATTTGCTTATGTCACCTTTTGTATGTTAATCATATATCCATTTTGGCCTCATCTTGGTTTACAGTTTAAGCTGCTGGACTGGGCCTAATTTCTGCCAAACTGCTTTCCAGTTTTCCTAGCAATTTTTGTCAAATGTTGAGTTCTTGCCCCCAAATTTGTGTTTTTTGCTTTATCAAACCCTAGATTATTATGAATTTTTACTTCTGTTTATTGTGTACCTAATCAGAACCATTGAGACCATACTAATTTTTATCTAGTACCAGATTATTTTGATGACTACCACTTTGCAATATAGTTTGAAATCTGGTACTAGGATGGCTCCTTTCATAATTTTTATTTCTTTGATTGTCTTTGAGCTTTTGTTCTTCCAGATGAATTATCATATTTTTCTAGATCTATCTTCTGGTCCTTACTTAGGAATGGCTTCTGATCCCTTGAAGCCACAAACACTAGTGCTCATCTTTGCCCTGGAACTGCAATCAGGGTCCCTGTGATTCCATGAGAAACAATGTTCTTCTCCGCTCTAGAATTTTGATCTAGAACTGGGTATGGGCAATAGAATTGCCAAACACCACCTAGTTTTATACCCAGTGCTAACACAGGGTCCCCTTCTAATTCTTTCTCACCAGTTGCCCAATCTCCTTGCCACTCCTGGACTGAGAGTTCCTGAGTTGCTGTTGCTATTGCAGACTTCTCCAAGGCTCATCAGTAGTTTTTCCTCTGAGTTGCACTTTAAGTTAATAACCACCTCAGTGTCACAGAACTTTCCTCTTAAGTTGTGTTGGTTAGGAAAAAATATCTTGCCCTGATTTTTTTTGTTGGCTCTGTCATTCCCGATTTTGATTTGAGGCATTCTTTTAAAATTGTTGGGTGAGCTAAGTGGTAGTGCTTCCTTTACTCCACCTTCTTGATTACATCCTCACCATCTGTAGAGCTTGCTGCATATAAGGATGTATTTTATCTGAGCCAGATGAATTAAACATATGAAGGATAACTAATCTCATCTTATTTATCTTGAGTATTAATTCCCTAAAAGTTCTGTTTGTTCTGTACTTTCCATTCACAAAATCATTCTAGTTATTAGAGAATAGAAAAAAGGAAAAAAATAGGAAATGAAAAAAATTAAAACTATCATCATTCCATCCAGCCTGAGTTATCTCAGACTTTATTTCATCCTTTTCTTTCTTCTGATATAGCTTTAAAATTACATTTTTTGTTGTTATCCTTATCATATTCAGAATTTCATCTTTGAATGACTGACTCCTTCTGAGATAACTTCTTTAGAATTTTAATCCATTGGATCCTAGTTCTCTTAACCTTTTGAAAT
Source organism: Gracilinanus agilis (assembly GCF_016433145.1). Lineage (NCBI taxonomy): Eukaryota > Metazoa > Chordata > Mammalia > Didelphimorphia > Didelphidae > Gracilinanus > Gracilinanus agilis. Next base: position 1,477 of record NW_025387976.1, on the reverse strand, counting down.
ATGCTCTGCAAAAATTTAGGCTGCACATTTCACTGAGATTTGTTCTCAACTGTTTTTTAGAATACATTCTAAAATGGAACAATCAATTTCTTCCAATGATTCCATCATTTCTACTCTTGCAATCAGTTCCTCATTTTGGTCAAAAATAGTTCTAGAATAGAATTTGCCATTCTTGAGTCCTCCACTTTTTGTAAGATAAAATTGTCATTAATGCATGATAAGGAATTATTAATCTTTCTGCTTTTGGCAGAGAGAATATTCCAGAAAATAGGATAAAGTTCCACATTGCAGTTATATCTTGTCTATGTGCCAGGCTTACAATTTTACCCTCCAAACTCCACATTTATTTCTCCCTTCTTTCTAGATGATCTGTATTATGCTCACTTTTGTGATATTTTTGGATAAATAAAATACCTTCAATCATGTTTTATCTCTTTGGTTCCTAGGTTAATTCATATAAATAAGTGCTAATATGCCAAACTTATTCTATCACCCTTTCCTTCCAAGTTTCTTTTGAAAACACAATACCCTTCCAGAATCATATTCTAGTTATAGGCAAAAGTCTTACCAAGTCTCAAAGATGCCTATGAGGTCAAATTTAGTTTCTTCAATTATTATGATGTTACTTTCTTATCCAGTCTTTTCCATCTGTGTATAAACATACAACAATGGGTTTTGTTACTGATTTCTTTCTTGGATTTTGTCTTCTGTGAACTTCTGGGCTTTTCTATTCTTCCTCTTCTTCTTACTTATTAGATATTCTATCCTTAGATAGTCTCTATGCATTCAGGTAGAGGATATAAGCAATTTTCTTACTATCTTTTATTTTTAATTTAAAGACTTTTCATTTAGATTTAGAAGATTACAAATACCTTAATCCCAACCCTTCTAAGTGAACTCCAACTCTGACCAGGATCTGTTATTTCTATATTTTAATGTGGTTCGGAAACTCAAAAGTTCATTCTCATATGTCAATTTTTAATCAACTGTCCATTTCTCAAATCTGCCTTCATCTACTAAATCTCCTGATTTTATTAGACAGTGCTAATGAAAACATCAGCTATATTCTAGATACTTTTTAAATTTTCTTGTCCAAAATGTCATAATCTTTAGCCAATTATATAATATTTCTTTAGTTTCTTTCTAGTATCTTCATTTGTGCCAATAGAAATCACTAGAAGTGAGTATGAATGACTAGGTGTGTTAAGTCTTGGGTGATTCCTTGTCAAGTCTTAGCTTTTAGAAGATATAGGACCTTTCTATTACTATTATCAGATCAACAAATATCTACCTCATTGTTCCAGAGCACAGAGTAGCTCACCCACCACTACTACTTGTCTCTCTCTCTCTCTCTCTCTCTCTCTCTCTCTCTCTCTCTCTCTCTCTCTCTCTCTCTCTCTCAAATAAACCGTACATTCCATTTTAGATTGAATACTGTGTATTGGTTCTAAGGCAAAAGAATGGTAAGGGCTAGGCA
>NW_025387975.1:0-8610 GCF_016433145.1 Gracilinanus agilis | reverse complement strand
TTCTTTCTTTCTTTCTTTCTTTCTTCTTCTTCTTCTTCTTCTTCTTCTTCTTCTTCTTCTTCTTCTTCTTCTTCTTCTTCCTTCCTTCCTTCCTTCCTTCCTTCCTTTTCCTCTTATTTTCCATTTTAGAATCAATATTAGTTCCAAGGCAGAAAAGCGGTAAGGGCTGGGCAATGGGGGTAAATTATTTGCTCACCATCACACAGCTAAGAAGTGTCTCATGTCAGATTTGAATCCCATCCATAGACTTGGATCTCAAACCACCACCTAGTTGTCCCCTACTTTATATGTTTTAAAAATCATTTCTTAACCATTGTTCAGTATTATATAGTCATAAGCATTTTAAGCTTATTAATTTTAAATTTTAATCAATATTTGTTATAATAATTTTATTATATAATAAATAAAATATATAATACTATAATAAAATCATTATTAATACAATTAATAAAAATTAATTTAAGCAAATATTAAGTATTTACTTTGTGTCAGGCACTGTGCTATAAGTAGTGGGATGGAGGTCAGGGATATGGATTTTAGTCCCAGATGTACTCCCTTGAGCAAGGCTCTTTCTCTCAGTCTCTTTTGTTGTTTGGAAAATAAGGGGAATGGCCTGGCTTGGTGGAACACTACTGTAATCCCTGATACTGGGGAAAGTAGTAGTACTAAAATCAATCAAATATCCACCTGAAGTCCAGCACAATATGATGAAACTACAGAAGTGGAAGGGCCACCAGGAATAAAAGAAAGGGCAAAGCAACACAAATCAGAAATGGAGTGGTTCAAAGTTGGCTGAAGGAAGGAAGGAAGGAAGGAGAGAGGGAAAGAAAGAGAAAGGAAGGAATGAGAGAAAGTAAGAAAGGAAGGAAAGAGAAAAGGGAGGGAAGGATGAAAGGTAAGAAAGAAGGAGTAAAGGAAGGAGAGAGAGAGAAAAGGAAAGAGAGAAAAGGAACAAAAGAAGGAAAGAGGGAAAGATGAAGGAGGGAGAGGGGGAAAAGAAGAAAAGAAAGGAGGAGAGAAAGGAGGGAAGGAGGAAAGGAAAGAAAGAGGGAGGGGAGGAGGAAGGGAAGAAGGGAAAGAGGGAAGGAAGGGGAAGGAGGTAAGGAAAGAAGTAAGGGAAAAAGGAAGGAAGGAGGTAGGGATGGAGGAAGAAAAGAGAGAGTTGGAAGAAAGATAGGAGGAAGGGAAGGCAGAGGGGAGAGAAGAAAGATAGGGAATAGGGAAAAAAGGAATGAAAGGAGGAGAGGAAGGGGAGAAGGGAGGAGAGACCAAATTAATATTAGAGCCAGATTCAGAACCCACGTCTACCACCTGTCTAGCCTTATTCTTTCCCTTTCCATTATGCTAGTAGCTGGCTGCCTAAAAATGAAGAAAGAGGGGGCAGCTGGGTGGCTCAGTGGATTGAGAACCAGGTCTAGAGATGGGAGGTCTTAGGTTCAAATCTGGCTTCAGACATTTTCCAGCTATGTGTCCCTGGGCAAGTCACTTAACCCCCATTGCCTAGCCCTTACCGCTCTTCTGCCTTACACAGTACACAATACATGGTATTGATTCTAAGATGGAAGGTTAAGGGTTTTAAAAAAATGAAGAAAGAAGCAGGTGAGGAAGTTGAGTTACTGGTAGAAGAATTAAGGCTAGAAGAACTAGTAGAAGAAACTAAAGCTTCTAACCTGCCTAAGAATCTGTCTGCAGACTATTAATCAAAGGATGTGGTTTGTTTTGCCTAGGAGGTGGTTTGGCTTTGAATACTAGCAAGGTAGACTAGAAGGCTACTTATCCCTGTGCTGTGCTATGAGGGTCCTGAAAGGTCTTGTCCAACCAAAAATCAAAATGATCTCCTCACCAGTCAGTGTACCTATAATTCCCACCATTAGTCACTCCTCTAATTTAAGTTATTATCTCTAGAGGACCCTATTAAATTGTAAATATTTTACCTGGGAAGAATAATACATTAATCCATCAAAGGTCATTATTAGATTATCATGGTTTAGTCCATTAGACTAATAACATATTCATACAGCATTTTAATATCTGTTATCTCTTTACAGTAAGTTTTCCATGTGGGTAGGACAGGAATTACTATTCTTTTTAGGTCCAGCAAGTGCTGGGATCACTTGTTCTGCCCATGATGCCATAATTCCATTATCCTCCAGTTGGCTAGCATCCTCCCAACCAAATAGCATTGTATTTACCTCATAAATGTCTCATATTTTCACATCCATAAAGGTTTCATTTTTCACCTTCCAGAATAAAATATGTCATTCCCCATCCTAACTAGTAAGAGTATAAATTTCACTTTTGCTGTTGTCTCCCTGGTGCCTCGCACAGTGTCTGGCACATAACGGGTACTTAATAAATGCTCATTATAATAAATGTTTAACAAATGTTGCTGTTGTGTCAAAGTGGATAAAGTGTTGAACTTGGAGTCAAGAAGGCCTCAGTTCAAATCCTATCTTAGCCACTTAGTAGCTATAAGATTCTGGCCCAAATCACCTAATATCTGCCTGTCTTAGTTTTCCCATATATAAAATGGGAATCATAATAGCAGCTATTTCCCATGGTTGTTGTGAAGACCAAATGAGATAATAAATGTAAAATGCTTTGAAAATCTCAACATATATAAGTGTTAATTATTGTCTGAGAAATTAAAGAACCCTCATATTAAAGATGAGGAAACTGAGGTTCATATGAGAGAAGTGATTTGTCCATGGTAACATAAAGAATTTGTAACAGAGCCAGTATGAGATCCAGGTCTCTTGATTCTCCAAAGTGCTCTTCTCACTAGATGACGCCTCTTTTTCATCTAAATTAGTGAGATTAAATCTTGTCAAGCAGAGTTCTAAGGAGAAGGAATATGGGACAATGGGGTGGGATATTGGGAGTAGTGCCTGGAAAGGTCCAGAATATATAATACTGTGTTTGGGTGAGAAGGGCAACCACAGTTTACCAAGAGTCTGGGTGTTGTCCAGGAAAGTGAAGAAATAGCTTAAGAAGGACCTTTAGAGAAAGCTGCAAGATTGGCCCAAACTGGACCTCAGAGTTTTGCCCAACTTTCCTCCTCTGTGAAAATCTGCATGATTTACCTATAATTTATTCAATGGGAACAGGAACACACAAAGGGAGAAATTTTGACTTGCCAAAGAGGCTTCCTCTTCCCACTGCCCCATGGTTTGTTTTATCCTATTGAAGACTATTAAGCTCAGAGAATATAACTTATTGAACTTTGAAGTGATTCAGAGAAGGGGAAGGGTCTAAGTACTTATGCAGTACTAGGCATTGAGCTAAGTACTTTATAAATATCTTATTTGATATTTGCAACAACTCTGAGAGATAGGTGCTATGATTATCCCCTTTTTACAGTTGGGAAACTGATGCAAACAGATTTAATGACTTGCCCAGAATCTTACAGCTAGTGTTTCAAGCTGAATTTGAAATTAGATGTTCTTGACTCCAAGCCCCGTGGTCTCCCTAGCTGACTCTTGGGAAATCATCTTGCTCAGGCTTTTTACTTTATACCAAAGGCAAAGAAGAAGTGACTTCCCCAATTTTGAATCCCCAACAGACCATAAATGCAGCTTGTTTCCTTCCTAAGGCATTCATTTACAAAGGACATTCTCAGGGACTTTATAAACAAGTATTTATTAGATGTCTATTGTGTACCCAGATAAAGATAGATGCTACAGTGTTATATGAGGGGTGTTATATGACAAAGGCCAGTGTTCAAGTTGCTTATCATCTACTTGGGAAAATAAGGCATACAAAGAGAAAAGATAAAGGATTTAGAACTAGAAGAGACCTTAAGAACCATTGTCCTGGGGGCAGTTGGGTGGCTCAATGGATTGAGAACCAGGCCTAGAGATGGGAGATCCTGTGTTCGAATTTGACCTCAGACATTTCTTAGCCATGTGGCCCTGGGCAAGTCACTTAGCCCCCATTGCCTAGCCTTTACCACTCTCTGGCCTTGGAACCAATACACAGTATTGATTCTAAGACAGAAGGTTAAGGGTTTTTTTTTTTTTAAAGAACGATTGTCCTAAATGGGATAGTAATCTTTTCATAATCTTCCTCTTTCCCCAATGGAGAGGTGACCTCTAGTAGTGGATTCTGGGCTTTCTTCTCTTTTTACATTCTCCCTCTTAATCTATGGCATCCATAGATTCAGCTATCATTTCTAAGGAAATGACTCCCAGGTTCTACATATCTGAGTTCTAGTCCTAAATAGCAAATAGCTTGCTGGACAGCTCCATCTGGATGTTGGTAGTCATTTCAGACTATGTCTAAAACTGGACTTCATTATCTTTGCCTCAAACTCCACTCTTGTTCCTAGCTTTCTTTTTTCTGTTGATGGTACCACCATTCTCCAAATTACCCCAGTTCACAACCTATAATCATTTCTGACTCTTCATTCCCTCTAACTGTCCTTCCCCCATCCAGTCAGTTGCCATGTGGCTTCTGAGATGCCATGTCTTGTTGATCTTAAAGCATCTCTCACATCCATCCTCTTTTCCCCCATTCATAAGGTAACCACTTAAGGCCCTCAGCATCACTTTTCAGGACCATTGCAATAGCTTCCAGAATTCAGCTTCTTTCTTCAAGCTCTTTTCTATACAGCTGTTATTACATTGGCATTTCTAGAGCACAGCTTTGGCCATGCCACTCTCCTACTCAAGAAGCTTCAGTGGTTCCCTATTGCTTCTAGGATAAAACACAAATTCTTCAACCCAGCGATTAAAGTCCTTCACAGTTGGATTCTGGACTATCCTTCCAAAATGATTACACATTACTCCTCCTCACAATTTCTACATTCTAGGAAAACTGATGGAACTTGCTGTTCCTATACTCAACATTGCATCTTCTGCCTTCAGGCCTCTGTACAAGCTTTCCTTCATGCTAAGAATGTTTACCCTTCTCTTGGAACTGCTAGTTCCCTCCAAGGCTCAGCTTAAATGTCTGCTCCTAAAAGAGGCCTTTTCTGATACCACCTGCTATTAGTGCCCTCATTACTTTGTCTATATTTTGTATTTAATTGTCTAGGTACCTGCGGTTTCCCTCTCCCCAGAACGTTACTACCCTGAGGACAGGGACTGTTTTTATTTTGTCTCTGTATCTCCAAAGCCTATCACTGTGCTTGAAACTTGTAGATACTCATCAGATTCTTACTGAATTCAGTATATGCCTACTGACACTTAAGGAACTAAGTCTATTTCCCATTGTTGGACCTTGCTCTCAGCTGGCTATCATCTAATCACCTTCAAAGAGCCAGCAGATAGGCTTAAGATTCCTCCCCTTTCTGAAATATTTGCATGTTAATAACTTTGAAGACTGAAAAGCCCAAAGGAATAAATCAGTAACAGTGGAAATGGAGATGCCATAACAGAAAGAATCAGAGGATTTAGGTGTCCCAGAGATGGAGCTTCTCTATATCTGCCCATCAAGTCACACCATCCAGGGACTCTACTTAAAGCTTCATCAACACATGAGGTCAGAACCATCTGAATCAGTGCCAGAAAGCATCTCCTCAGCCCCTCAATTAGAAGAACCTCATCCCTTGTTTTGCAAGGATTTGTCATTGCTTTCTTAGTCCATTTTCCTTTCTTAGTCCATTTTCCTCTCCCTCCACAATCTCTCAGCCGGTCCCTATAGGTGAAATAGGTGGCATCCTGTGTGGAGTAATTTAAGAGGCCCTGAGCTGTCCTTGCCACCCAGGGAAAGTGGTTTTGCCTTTCTTGGTGGCAATGAGGTGAGCTCTTGTTCTGTGTAACCATTGATGATAATAATAAGAAATAATAATAATAAAGGGAGTAACATATGCTTTCTTCAGTGCAGCCCATGCTTCGTGGTGGTGGCTGGGTGGCCGCGGTGGGGAGGGGAGTGTGTACGCGTCTGCTCAGTTTCTGTACTTGTAGATGTGTGTGTTTTTATCAGCAGTGAGCCAACTGATCTGGAATGTGTTTATTTTCTTTTTATTATCTTTTTTTATCCCTCCTCCTCCTTCCGTAAAGCACAAGAATGGGGGCCTCGCATTCCAGGCAGCGCTTGCGAGTGGCCCTCCAAGCCTCCGAGCCGGCCTCGCGGTCCCCATGCGGTGCACATAATGGGTCCTCCCAGGGACAATTTGCATAAAGGATAAATAAGAGAAACACAATGTGAAGTTTATTCATTTTTAAATCCTGCAGCGTTTGTGATTGAAGGCCCAAGCTCAGATGTTTGCCGGATGCGTCCCATTAAGACTCGGGGCTTTGTCTAATGTCTCCTCTGTTTCTGCAGGGGGATGTAATGTGCGCTCCTTGCCCACACTGGAGTATCGTTTCCAGCGCTGCCCGCGCGACGAGGGAGCGAGCAGCGACGGGCTGTGCGCGCCTTTCCCGGGCCCCCTCGCTTTAATTTGCTGTAACGGAGCCAGCACATTAAATACAAAACATATTGATGTTCTCCGAGAACCCTGGAGGGCTTTTACCCGTCCTTGTCGGAGGATTTCGGCAAGCCGGGAGGGAGGGGAGGAGGCATTTTGCCACCTCAGGTGGAGGGGCGTCCCGGGCAGGCCAGAGCTGGCGTCCTACCGGCCGCTGCCGCTCCCCCCCCCCCCCCGCCCACCCCAGCGCGGAAAGCTGGGGGCTGGCCAGGGACTTGTCGCTCTCCTTCTGGATGGTGGGGGCCAAAGGGCAGAGCAGTAGGAGGAGTTGTTTGCATAGGACATCAGGGCACCTGTGAGCACTCGGGCACTGGGGAAGCAGCGGGAGCCGGCCAGTGGCAGGGAGGTCATTTGAGATGCAGCAGCTATTAAAGGATGAGGGTCGTCTAAGAGCAAGTGATGGATAGTTGGCCATCGGCTGCAAGGTTGGGGCCCTGACCAATGCAAACTGGAATGGAGAGTACTTAGAGTAAATAAAGAAGAAATGGGAGGGATGGGGGCGGGGGGGGGGGCGGGGGAGCAGAAAAGAGGCCAGGGGTTAAAGTAGGTAGGGATAATAGCTTCAGACTCATTGAATGGTTCTCTTGGCTGATAATATTCCTTCCAGTGTCCCAAGAGAACTCCTTCAGCAAAAACACAAATGCTCCAGGATTTAAGACCCTACCACTTGGGCTTTAGGATCACAGATCTGCAGCTGAAAGGGACCTCAATTGTCTTCAGTTCCTTCATTTGGTAGATGAAGACACTAAGGCCCAAGCAAGCTAAGAGGCTTTCTCAAAGAGCTGGAAAAATCATGGAGTCCAACTATCATTTTACAGATGAGGAAACTTTGGCATAGAGAAGTTAAGTAGTTTGTTCAGTGTCATACAGTTAGTAGTAAGTCTTGTGTAGCAGGCAGGATTTGAGCCCAGATCCTTTGACTCCAGGAACAGAATTCTTTCCATCACCCCCTTTCCAGAGAATACTCACTGCACAATTAGATTTTGGACTGGAGGAAAGAGGAAAAAACAAAGTAATTGCTCATCTCTTGCAGGGTAGGACAACCCCTTGAGGACATTCCCTTTTAGAACCCATCTTTAAGCTTCCAAGTATCATTAGGCCATTTCTCTGCATTCTTGACACTGGTCTGGTCACTTTTTAACTTGTCTTTATAAGTGAGGTTATATAGCCTTTTCCAGTTTTCTTATTATTTTCCTTATACCAGCCCTATAAAAAGTGTGTGTGTGTGTGTAATTTCTATTTTTACACACAGGGAAGGACACTACAGCTGATGGAGATAAAGTGACTTGCCCATAGTGTTACTGCCAGGACTCAAACTTAGGTCTCTGACCTTAGTCTGATGCTCCCTCCACAGGGCCATTTTGGTTTTATGAATAATAGCATTTTTCTCTTGTTCTGGAAGCATTGGGTTATCCTAAGGATAACTTTGGTCCTGCTAAGCAGAGAGAATATACAAAAAGAGGTATTTCCAGGAATGAAGATGGATTTGCACTGAGTCAGCCATACTCTCTCCTTTGGTCCCCATAGATGGAATAGATTTGAGGGACACTGGGCAAATATTGCTTACCTAGAGAGAACAGTGTTTTTGCTTGCCCTGGTGGCCATGCTGATACAGGTACCACCTACTGAATCCAGCCAGGAACCTTACTCAGATGTTTATAATTTACAAAGGGTTGCCTTAGCTTAAGACTGAATTCTGAGTGTTGTCTTTGGCTGTAGTTGCAGGTCTGGGTTGGCATATCCTGTCTTCCATGTGCTTGGATAATTTTCTTGTGGAGTTCTTCTGGTTTGTATTTAAGAGACTGGAAGGTATGTGAGTTTGGGACTAAGCTAATTGAGACATCAGTGGGTTGCTAGCCTGAAACAAAAGCTGGTTTCTATGATCATCTGTATCCTAAGATTCTAAATTGTTGGGAGTCATCTTGGTAAGATAATCATCTAGTTGAATTGAATGAGAAAGAAGAGCAGGAGACAGAGATAGAGAGAAAGAGAGAAACTCAGAGGCAGAAAAGAGGAAGGAGAGAGAAGGGAGAGAAAGACCTAAAATAAAGGGATAAGAAAGGAGTAGGAAACAGTAGAAGTTGTGGGAGAAAAGAAAGAGAGGGAAAGGGAAATGAGAAAAAAGGGAGGAAGAGGAGAGAGAGAGAGAGAGAGAGAGAAAGAGAGAGAGAGAGAGAGAGAGAGAGAGAGAGAGAGAG
>NW_025387974.1:0-2971 GCF_016433145.1 Gracilinanus agilis | reverse complement strand
ATTTCTCTATCTCTCCTTCCATTTTCTGTCTCTGTCTCTATATCTGTCTCTCTCTCTCTCTCTCTCAAAACATGACATGTAATAGATGCAGCCAAATACACCATAACCACTTAACTTACATTTATGAAACACCTATTCAGATCCTAGCACTGTGCTCACCACCTTGAGGTTTTTTTTTTCCACTCTTCCTTTAACCAACTTTAATTTTCAAAAAGTCATTGGATGTTAGCACTCTAAGAGGTATTAGAGATAGTAGGATCATAGATTTAAGGGCTGGAAAAGAACTCTGACAGTAAAGGATCTGATATTTTGAGCTATAAAGATCCTAAAAGGTCTTCCAACCCAACTCTCTCATTCTATAGAGGAGAAAACTGAGACCCAGAATGGTTAAGAGACTTGTCTACTATTGCACTACTAGTGACTGGCAAAGCCAAATCTTGTGACTCCTTTGCCCCATGTTCTCCCAGCTTACCCACAAAGTAAAGGGATCCTCACTCTCCCCACAGAATCTCATCTTGGTCAATTGTTTCACCATCCATAGGCTCATTGGCTACATAGATATAAGGCTGGATAAGACTTTGGAGATACTCTAGACCAGTTTCCTCATTTTGCAGACAAGGAAACCGAGGCCCTAGGAGGTCAAATGTCTCTCCCATTCCAGCTTTCCTTGGCTGCTGAGGCACTGAATGAATTGTTTGGAATTTCCCCTCTTCTTCCCACCAGGGACCATGATTCAATATAAAATGTGATTGTGCTTTTTAAATAATAATTTGTTATATAATAAATGTGATGATGATAATGATGATGATGATGATGATGGGAATGATGATGACAGATAAGAGAAATGAGAAGCTTCCCCATTGCTAGAGAGGGTAGGAGGGGAAGNATTATAATAAATATAATAAATATTTTTATAAATATTATTCCCCACACTCTAGGAAGTGAGCAGTAATCTAATCCACAGACTTAAGACTGGGATAAAGAGAGATTTCCCTCTTCCCACAATGATCAGGAAGTAGATACCCAGCTCTTCCAATCCCCAGTAGCCCTGTTGGGTTGAATCCTTGAAGATAAAGGTTGGGAGGGGAATTCCCCACAGCATCAAGACCACTGCAATTAGGAGCCCTGTCCAAATAGCATTGATTATGAAGCATCAGGAAGCCAGGCCAGGGGTTGCCCAAGCTCCTTCCAGAAGGGGTGGGAGAGCAAGGAACGGGCTAAATGGTGGCCACTCACCCGCTCGCAGAAACGCAGTTAAAGGAAGGCGTGATCCATTTCACTGCTAGATTGATATTTGAGGCTTGGCTGCCCAATGGTCCCTAAAGGGCCAGATGCATTTAAATGGGAAAGAGATCAGAATTCATTAATACTAAATTTCCAGCTGGGCCTGATGGCTGAAGACACTTTTCTTGCTTTTTTCCAACCACCCTACACTCACAGCCACCAGACGCTCTTGAATGTTTCTCAAGCTCAGGTAGCAATCTCAATTAAAATCTATTAAACAACCAACAAGGTAACTGCCATTTTATTCATTCAACAAACACTTATTCAGTAGCTTCTATGTATGAAGATGCTAGGCTCTGTGAATTACAGACAGACACATACACACACACATAGTATAAAGCATTCATTCTCATCCTCAAAAAACTTAGTCTAGTTGGGAAAATGTATACATATGAAAAGTTAAACCATAAATAACACCAAACTGGGAGTGTCGAGAGCCTTGTTTCCTAGTCCCAGATATGCCACTTACTACTTATTAGCTCTATGACCTTCAACAAGTCAGCTAGCCTCTCGGAGACCCAGTTTCTTTATCATTAAAGAAAGAATTGTAACACCAGGCTCTGCCTCCCTCACAGTGTTATTTGGACACATCAGAGAAAACACTGGACTTAATAAGGAATTCTTAACAAACACTCCCTCTAAGAAGTATATGATGGATTTCGGGGGGGGTATAAATGTGGATGGAGGGGAAAATTACATTTTTATTTTCACTAACCTCTGTTACTTAGCATCTCCTTCAATTGTGAATTTTTAAAGCATCAGAATTTTGAGAAGATTAAGGACTCCTGGAAGGGATGGTCACAAAGGTCTCTTCTAAATCTAAGTCTTGGATCCTATGTACAGGGTACATATTAAGTATACAGTAAGAGATATGATGCACTTCAGATCCTCCAGGGGCTTACTTACTAACTGGGAAGACAGCATATGTTAAATACTTAAGGAGGGAAATAGAGTAGTAAGTGCTATCATAGACCCAGTGTTTTATGGCTAAATAGTTTTATCTCCAGCTCAGCTTGAAGATAGAGAGATGGAATGATGAAGGACATTTCTGTATTCTTTCCAATTCAAAGACTCTACTAGGAGTCATCATAACCTAACTTCAGAGCCACAGATTATTTTCTTTTTTTTTTGCATTGATTCATTCACACAACATTGCTTTAAGAGGCTGAAAGAGCTCAGTGATGTCCTTATTTTGACTTTAAATAAGCAGAGACTAACTAGAAGTTTAGTGAAGGGCCCATGCAAAGAGTATAGCAAAAGTAGAGTGCCATAGGCGTGTTCCTCCCCTAGAAGCCTTGGTGCCAGTGGTTCAAGGGAATATTAGCCATGGCTGGATAGGGCATGGGTTGCCCAGGAAACTAGGAAGAACAGGCAGCCAGCCACATGGTACAAGTGGAAGGACCCTACCTACAAAATATGCATTCCCACTGGGCTCTTCTTGAAGCCTAGATCCCCACTACTCTTTTCTTTGACTTAAGCATCGCCCTATCTCTGTATCCTCTTTAAAAACACAAACACTCCACAGTTGACGAATATGTAAAGATCCTTAGACTTCATTGTGGATTAAATTAGCAGATGCCAAAGAGCCATGAGTGTCATGGGTACATGGGGAAAGGGATAGAGTATGATGGGGCTAGAGAGGGAAGGAAGGAAGGAAGGAAGGAAGGAAGGAAGGAAGGAAGGAAGG
>NW_025387973.1:3648-14578 GCF_016433145.1 Gracilinanus agilis | reverse complement strand
ATATATATATATATATATATATCTTGACATTTCATCCTATACAGTTTGTCCCTGTTCCCTCTATGTAAACTTCTTCTAGTTACCCTATTGGTAATAATAATTTTTAATATTTGTCAATACCTTCATTTCTTCTTGGAATATAAAGTGATTGAACTTGTTGTGTCCCTTAAAGAAAATAATGTTTTTTTCTCCTCCCCCCATTCTCTTAATTACCTTATGTTGATTCTCTTGAGTTCTGGGTTTGGGCACCAAACTCTCTATTTAAATTCGGTTTTTTTCTTGATGAATGTTTGGAAGTCCTCAATTTTATTGAATGAGCATACTTTCCCCTGCAATAATATAGTTAGTCTTGCTGGATAGTTGATTCTTGGTTGTAGATCCAGTTCTCTTGCTTTCCTGAATATTGTGTTCCATGCCTTCTGGTCCTTCAATGAAGATGCAGCCATATCCTATGTTATCCTAACTGTAGTTCCCTGATATCTGAATGACTTCTTTTTAGAAGCTTGTAATATTTTTTCCTTGGTCTGGTAGTTTTTCAATTTGGCTATAATATTCTTGGAAGTTGTCAGTTGTGGATTAAATGTAGGAGGTGATCTGTGGATCCTGTCAATTTACACTTTTCCCTCTTGTTCAAGAATTTCTGGGCAATTTTCTCTGATAATTTCTTGTAAAATGCTATCCAAACTTTTTCTTTTATCATGATGTTCTGGTAAACCAATAATTCTTAAATTGTCTTTCCTAGCTCTGTTCTCCAGATCTTTGGTTGAATTATTGAGTTATTTCATATTCTCCTCAATTTTTTTTATTTTTTAAATTTTGTTTAATATATTCTTGCTGCCTTGTGAAGTCATTTGCTTCCAGTTGTTGAGTTCTGTTTTTTAAAGACTGAATTTCATCCCTCGCTTTTTGGTCATCCTTCTCTTTCTGGTCTGATTTTCTTTGTAGATCATCTTTTGTTTTCTTTGCTTCATTTTCAAGCTGGCCAATTCTGGCTTTTAATACTTTATTTTCTTGCTTTAGCTCATGTATTTCCTTTTTCAAATTGTCTTCAGCCTCTCTTGATTGCTTTTTGAGTTCCTGGAGTTATTGAGTTAATTGAGTTTTAAATTCTTGAGTTAATTGAATTTTGAGATCTTCCAAAGCCTGTGTCCAGTTCCCTGGAACTACTTCCTCTCCTTCTATTTCTGTTTCATTTGCTCTCTTTTCACTTCCTTGGAAGAAGCTGTCAATTGTCATTTCTTTTCTCTTTTTCTGTTGCTTACTCATGTTTTTTTCCCTGTATTGTTCTGCTAGTTTGAGCAGATGTATTTAATGATCTTTGATGTAAGATCTTCCCCCTCAGGGGCAAAGGAGGTTTGTAATTACTTCTTCTGCCCTTGAAGACTCCTTTTCTGTCCAATTGTTGGGATTAATCCTGTATTGATTGGATTAATCTGCCCTGAGGTAGATTCCCTCTAGGGGAGGGAAAAACAAACAAACAAACAAAAAAAACCCAAAAAATGTGGGGGGACAAGAAGGAGCACTTTTGCTGAACTGAGCTCTCCAGTGTGCCCAAGGGTCCTGAGATTTCCCTGGCTACTGGAGCCTCCCCACAGCATGTGGGGGAGGTGTCCTGGGATCCTGGGATTCCCCTTCTACGCCCTCAGTCCCAACAGTTCAAGAATAGAAGCCTTTTTCTTTGTGTACCTCTTTAGTTATGCTGCAGTAGGGTTCCCCTTGCTCTGTCCCATTATTAGATTTGGTCTTCTTTCTTCCTGAATTACATTGTTTTATACATCTTTGTGTATAAGGCTGCTGAGGTTTTAAGATTTGCTCCATCTACACCGCCATCTTCCTGGAAGTCCCCAATTTGTTTTTTTGTTTTGTTTTGTTTTGTTTTGTTTTTTTTAAACAACCTTGCTCATCAATTCATATAGCACAATAGTATTTTATCACAAGTACAAATATCATCTTGTTGAGGAATTCCCCACTTGATTGACATTCCATCAGTTCCCAATGTTTTGCCACCACAAAAAGAGCTCCTATAATTTTTATATATTTAACTCATCATATATCATCACATACATCATATCATTATAAGTACCTAACTTTTTTTTCTTTTTGAATAAGTTTCCTTCTATCTTCTCTACTACTGAAAGTAATTTTTGAGAATCTCATAAATCCTCTTTCCATGTAGATATATAAATATTTTTACCTTAATGAGTCCCTTAAATTTTCTCTTTTTATTTATTTTTTGGGTTTCTCTTGTGTCTTGTTTTTGATCTTCAGTTTTTTTGTTTAGGTCTGGCTTATTCCTCAGGAATGCTTGGAAATCTGCTATCTCATTGAATGTCCATTTTTCCCATGAAAGAATATACTCAATTTTGCCGAATATGTTACTCTGGTTTGTAAACCCAAATCTTTTGCCTTCCTTAATGTCATATTCCATGCTTTTGATTCTTGAATGTAGAAGCTTCTTTGTCCTGTCTATGTCTTGTATCTCCATGCTACTTGAATGGTTTCTTTGTGGCTGTTTGAAGTATTTGCTCCTTGACTTGGTAGTTCTTGGATTTAGCTATTACATTCTGGTAAGTTGTCACTTGCAGATTTCATTCTGGAAGTAATCTGTGAATCCTTTCATTTTCAAATTTATTTTCTTTTACAAGGTTCTTTGGTCAGTTATCTTTAATAATTTCTTGTAATATGTTGACCAAGTTTTTTCCTTGATTGCGACTTTCTGGGATTTCAATAATTCTTAGATCATCTCTACTAGATCTATATTCTGGGTCAGTTGTTTTTTCATTAAGATATTTCTTATTCCTTTTTTTTCATTCCTCTGATTCAGTTCTTGGTTTTGATTTCTCATAGAATAATTAGTTTCTAGTTGGTCAATTCTCATTTTTAAAGTCTGATTTTCCTCTCTTTGGTTCTCTTTTTTCAATTAGCCTATTTCTTCTTTTTTTATTAATCATTTATTAATATTCATTTTTAACATGGTTACATGATTCATGCTCCTACTTTCCCCTTCACCAACCCCCTTTCCCCCCACCCATAGCCGATGCACATTTCCACTGGTTTTAACATGTGTCCTTGTTCAAGACCTATTTCCAAATTATTCTTAGTTGCATTGGTGTGGTCTTTTTGAGTCTACATCCCCAATCATGTCCTCCTCAGCCCATGCATTCAAGCATTTGTTTTTCTTATATGTTTCCTCTCCTGTTGTCCTTCCTCTGAATGTGGGTAGTGATCTTTACAATAAATCCCTCAGAGCTGTCCTGTGTCATTGCTTTTTTCTGGTACAGAAGTTCATTGCATTCGAATTTTACCATAGTATATCAGTCTCTGTGTACAGTGTTCTTCTGGATCTATTCTTTTGCCTCTGCATCAGTTCCTGGAGGTCTTTCCAGTTCACCTGGAACTCCTCTAGTTTATTATTCCTTTTAGCACAATAGTATTCCATCACTAGCATGTAGCAAAATTTGTTCAGCCATTCCCCAATTGAAGGACATATTCTACTTTTCCAGTTTTTTTGCCACCACAAAAAGCACAGCTATAAATATTTTCATACAAGTCTGTTTATCTATGATCTCTTTGGGGCACAAACCCAACAATGGTATGGCTGGATCAAAGGGCAGGCATTCTTTTATAGCCCTTTGAGCACAGTTCCAAATTGCTAGCCAGAATGGCAGGATCAGTTCAAAACTCCACCAGCAATGCATTAATGTCCCAAATTTGCCACATCCCCTCCAGCATTCATTACTCTCCCCTTTTTTCATTTTAGCCAATCTGCTAGGTGTGAGGTGATACCTCAGAGTTGTTTTGATTTGCATTTCTCTAATTATTAGAGATTTAGAACACTTCTCATGTGCTTGTTGATACTTTTGATTTCTTTACCTGAAAATTGCCTATTCATGTCTCGTGCCCATTTATCAATTGGGGAATGGCTTGAATTTTTTTTATAGAATTGATTTAACTGCTTGTATATTTGAGTAATTAGACCCCTGTCAGAGTTTTTTGTTATAAAGATTTTTTCCCAATTTGTTGTTTCCCTTCTGATTTTGAATACATTGTTTTTGTTTGTACAAAAACTTTTTAGCCTAATATAATCAAAACCACGTAATTTACATTTTGTAATTTTCTCTAACTCTTGCTTGGTTTTAAAGTCTTTCCTTTCCCAGAGATCTGATAAATATACTATTTTGTGTTCACTTAACTTACTTATAGTTTCCCTCTTTATATTCAAGTCATTCACCCATTCTGAATTTTTCTTGGTGTAGGGTGTGAGATGTTGATCTAAAACTAATCTCTCCCATATTGTTTTCCAAATTTCCCAGCAGTTTTTGTCAAATAGTGGATTCATGTCCCAAAAGTTGGGCTCTTTGGGTTTATCATACACTGTCTTGCTAATGTCATTTACCCCAAGTCTATTCCACTGATCCTCCCTTCTGTCTCTTAGCCAGTACCATATTGCTTTAATGACTGCTGCTTTATAGTATAGTTTAATATCTGGTACTGTTAGGCCCCCTTCCTTTACATTTTTTTCATTTCCCTTGATATTCTTAATCTTTTGTTATTCCAAATGAAATTTGTTATAGTTTTTTCTAATGCAGTAAAGAAGTATTTTGGTAATTTGATAAGTATGGCCCTAAATAGGTATATTAATTTGGGTAGAATGGTCATTTTTATTATGTTAGCTTGTCCTACTCATGAACAATTAATGGCTTTCCAATTGTTGAGATCCAGTTTTATTTGTTTGGAAAGTGTTTTGTATTTGTTTTTTTTTAAATTGCTGTGTTTGTTTTGGTAGATAGATTCCCAAATATTTTATATTGTCTAGGGTGATTTTAAATGGTGTTTCTCTTTCTACCTCTTGCTGCTCTAATGTGTTGGAAATATATAGAAATACTGATGATTTATGTGCATTCATTTTGTGTCCTGCAGCTTTGCTAAAGTTTTTGATTATTTCTACCTGCTTCTTAGTTGATTCGCTAGGATTTTTTAAGTATACCATCATATCATCTGCAAATAGTGATAGCTTAGTCTCCTCATTGCCTGTTTTGATACCTTCAATTTCTTTTTCTTTTGTCCAAGTTTCTATTAATTTCTGCTTTTTCTGGAAGACCAATGATTCTCAAATTCTCTTCTAGACTAGTTTTCTTGGTCTGTCACTTTCTCATTGAGATATTTCAAGTTTCCTTCTATTTTATCAGTCTTTTGAGTTTGTTTTATTTGTTTTTGTTGTCTTGAGACATCATTGGCTTCTAATTGCTCAATTCTAGCCTTTAGGTACTGGTTTTCTTTTTCAATCTGGTCATTTTTGGTTTTCAATTTGCTTATCAGTTCATTTGATTTCTGAGCCTTGCTTTCCAATTGCAAAATTCTGCTTTTTAAACTGTTATTTTCTTGCCAGATCTCTTCCATCTTCCTAATCATCTCAGTTTTGAACTCTTCAATAGCTTGTGACCAGTTTTCATTGTTTTGGGAAGGTTTGGATACGATTACTTGTTTGTCCTCTTCTGTTGTCTGGATTTTCTCTGTGTAAAAGTTGTCGAATGTTCCAGAGTTATTCTTGATAATCTTTCTTTTCTTGGGTTCTCAGCTTGCCATTGTTATCCCTGCTCATTCTCAGTTTTGTCTTCACACTCAGGGTCTGTCTGCACTTTCTAGGCTCCGGAGGTCTCAGGTCTCCTTGTTCTGGAGTTTGAGCCTCCTGGTCTTTAATGGTCTGCCCCCCGCCTGATGCTCCTTCAGCAATCTCAAGGGCTGCTTCCACAGCCAAGGTCCCATCTGCACAGGGTCCCCACTCGCGGTCCAAGCCTGAGCTTGAGATCTTTGTCCACGCCTAGGGCACTGCCTTCACCTGCACAGATGCTTGGGAAAGTCCATGCGTGTTCTTTAGCCACTTGGGTTCCTCAGTCTTGCTGCTCTCAGAAACAAGCCCTGGAGCTGCTAGTGACTTACTGGGTGCCCCTATCCTGCTTTCACTCTTGTGCACTGGCCTCTGGGCTGTATGTGGTGTGGGGGGTGGTGGAGGGGCTTCTTCCTCTCACATTTTAGTGAGAGCTGTTTCACCCTTTTATAGTGTGGAAATGCCCCGATTCCAAGTACCTTCAATGCTGCACCCTGTTGTGGGGTCCCTTCGTTCGTCTGGATTCGTTTTTATGATCCCTTGAGGAGTCCTGTATGCTTTGGTTAGGAGAGATCGAGCAGCTGCTCCTTACTCTGCCACCATATTAACCGGCAGTCTCCCTAGCCTATTTCTTCTTTCATGACTTTTCTTTCTTCTTGCATGACTTCCATTTCTCTTCTACACTTTTTTTCTGTCTCTTAATTGGTTTTTGAAGTCTTTTTTTAGCTCTTTCAGGATCTATGTCCAATCCATATTTTTCTTTTGGACTTTGCATGTATTTCCTTTCTTTTTGCTGTTCCCCCTCCTGTGTCTGTATCTTGTTCTTTCTCTCCATAAAAATTCTTTAGAGTTAGGTACTTTTTGTTGTTTTCTCATTTTTCCAATCTAATTATAGGTAGTTTCTATATTCTGAGAAGTTGGGGTACCCTCTTAAACTTCAATTCTTCCTTAAAGTTATTCTCAGCTTGTTTTCTGGGTTTTTACCAGTTTCAGTTCTTAGAGGATGATGTGATAGTCTGAGGACTGAGAGATCTGAGAGCTCCTCCCCCTGCAACTGAATCAATTGACCCTTGAGATACTGATAGCTTAAAGACTTACCTCAGACTTGGGTATGCGATTTTGATCTTAGTCTGATCTTTTTCAGGTCAGGGGCTAATGAAATTCTAGCCCCAGGCTTATGTTCAAGTTTTTGGTTTCACTGTGTACTTGCTCCAATCATGCACACCATTGATTACTCTGTCCTGAGGCTCCACCCTTAGTTTTGGGCAAAAAAGATCTGGGCTGAATTATGTCCTCAACCTAAACTTAGATTAGGATTACTGGCTTTGTTCTGGGCCCACATGGATAAGCCCACTCTAAAGTTGATTGCCCTGGGCTAGTACTCTTAAATTCTCCACAAGTTTGAAATTTTCAGGGTTGTTGGTTGGCTTTTGCCACTATTTACCCAAGCAAGGTCTCAGAATCTGAATGTTGGTTTGGACTTAGGTTCAAAACCTATGACCACAGATATGAGGTGGGGATTGTGGCTTGCTCTTGGCTTGTTCTTCCCTCATTGATACATCCCCTTATAGCTCTGCTCTCCTCTCACTACAGTGCCCCAGATGTTCTCTGCATAACTTTTGGGGTTTTCTTTTCTTAAAGGTTGTTTTACTCTGTTTCCTTATTGGTTTTTTCACTCCTTTAATCATTTTGTGGAAATATTGTAATGTTGGTCAGAGAGTATTCTTGTGGTGATGTGCAGCTTCTCTGGTTTGCTCCTCCATCTTAGCTCTGCCTACAGCTCTTTCAATATTTGTCATTTTCCTTTACTGTCTTAATTACTAATTTGATAGGCGTGATGGCATATCTCAGAATTGTTATAATATGTAATAATATTGATAATATTTATTTCTTCTTCTGAAAACTGTGTCTTTTCATAACCTTAGATGATTTGCCAACAGGGAAATGCCTAATTGTTTTATAAAAGTAGCTCATCTATCTATAGATTTGAGAAACAAGGCCTTTCTCAGAGAAATTCACTGAACTTCAACATTTTCCTTTCTTTCTTATGTTGGCTGCATTGATTTTATTGCAAAATATGCACATGATATGCAAAATATCAGAAAATGTATATTAAGGTATTGTATTGACATGTAATCTGGAAAAAATTAACAATGATGTATCATGTTCAATAATCACATTCTGTGGAATTCTAGCTAATTCAATATTTAGTCTTTTAAATTTTAATTTACATAACATATTTGTTAAAAATTTTTCTTAAATAGAATTTGACATTGGTTGATCAATAACAGATTCAGATTTCTATTTCCAAAAATGACTTGAGAAGTTTTCTAAATCACTGCTATAACTCTGCAAGTAAAGAAAATAAGGTTAAAGGTTTTTACGTGACTTTTCCTAGATCAAATACATAGTAAACAATAAGAGATCAGCTTTGGCTTTAGCAACACTGTTCTTTCCATTGTATTATCTGATCTACTTTTGGGTTTGGGGGATTCTATATTCCATTGTAATTATTTTCAAGTAAATTTATCTGTTATAACCTAACAAAAATTTATCTCCTATCTTCCTTTTTAAAATTTAAAATAACCAATAAAGTTTGGCTGTGTGCGTATGCAACTATATATTTTTCTTTTTGGAATGGATGCTAAAGCTTTGTAAACTCCTCTAGAGACCATTTCCTAACAAGCAACAGTTATATTCACCTATAAAAACTCCAGTGTCAGACATGGAATTTCTTGTACTGTACATCAGAGAAACTAGATATGCTGTCAAACAGTGTTTGTGATGGTGAGAATGAATAGAAGATAAGTCTCCAGGGCCCCCTCTTTTCATCAATTGGTTTCAGTTGCATCAGTTTTTCTTAGTCACATTTGACAAGTATATTTTCCTTTCATCTTGATGATCCTGTTTTGGGCACTAAAATCATCACAGTACTTTTATAAAAGAATAGTCCCTTTATTGTTAATGCTTTATATAAAATATTTACTCTCTCACATAATGAAATGAATTATTTCCTACCTTTTTGTAAAATTTTTCAGTTAATAGAGTTATGGACTTGTCAATCTGATTGATGAACCATATTCAATATCATTAAAAAATCCTCTCTGTGACTTGATATCTATTAAGTTTTAAGACATTATATATAAAGATGACACAGGCATTTTAAGATGAGAGAAATATCATTTGTTTAATAAAATTCTGTATCTAAATATAAGGCCATATATATTTGCATGTACAACCAAATTTCTGAAATTAGAAGTTTCTTTTTCATTTTAATTACCAAACATGGGATATTTGTAGCTTGTATTTGTCTCTATCTATAAATAAGCTGGTCTAATTATGAAGTAAAAAATGTCCTCATGATATTCTAATTGCTTGCCTTTGTGATGAATATGCTCTAGTCACTTCAGACAGATCTTTAAATAAAATACTTTTTGAAAGGCTAAAAAGTCAGTTGAATTAAGAAGATAAAATTTCAGAGATATATGTTAAGTCTTATGCATGGGGACAATGCACAGAAATAACATAGGGAGCCAGAAATAGAAAGTAGTTTATGGTTTGTTTGTTTTTTTCTGAAGAGAGTTCTGAGTGTTTGAGCAAACTGCCAGCTCAATATGATGTGATGTGGCATTCAAAATCACTAACACAATATTGTATTACACTGAGAGAGTCCTAACATTTTGGAGTAAAGAAATGTTGATGCAGTTCTACTTTCCTCACAT
This sequence comes from Gracilinanus agilis, assembly GCF_016433145.1. Taxonomy (NCBI): domain Eukaryota; kingdom Metazoa; phylum Chordata; class Mammalia; order Didelphimorphia; family Didelphidae; genus Gracilinanus; species Gracilinanus agilis. Next base: position 5,248 of record NW_025387973.1, on the reverse strand, counting down.
GTTATTGGAGTACTGAGAATCTCAAAATAAATATTAAAAGTTGAAAAGTGTACAAAGGAATCACACTGGGTGGTGAAAAGGCTTGAATTCATATTATATACAATTGGTTTAAGGGAAGAGACAAATTTAGCCCCAAAACAGGAAGAACTGAAGATTTGAGTGGTGAATAAAACCTACAACTGTTGAGGACTGATTGTTAACCTTTCACTGTGAGCATTTACACTTCATGGATTGGTAGATAACTAGTGAGGATGGGGTATTATGTTGATTGTCTAGACTTAAACAAAGGAAGGAGAAATTAAATAAATTTAAAAGAGTATTGAGTATACATTGATATTTTTGGAGAGTCAGTTAATTTTCCAACATTTGTTATTCAGGTGCATATGAAAGTTTTCTTCAGTGGTTTCAAGGGTTTTCTTGTGGAATAACTTAGATACAGAATTGGGAAGGGAGGAACAGGAGAAATTTCTGACTTGAAAAAAATCTAATTTAACTTTATCAGAGATAAGCAAAAAAAATGAAGTTCCTTGTAAATTAGAGCTATATCCAATGAGCTTCATTGTTTAATTCCTTTTAGTTGATATTCTTCAGGTCTTCTAATTCTGGATAACTCTTTGTGTATGTTATAATGAGAAGTCATTTTATCTATGATTTGGATGAGATAGCCATTGATGGATGTTCCAGCTCTCAAGTTCAGTTATTCAATACTCTGCGTTAGTAAGACTTCATTATCTGCAATTCCTTTTTTTCTGACCATAGTTTTCATTTCCACTTCTCCTTCTGCTTTTCAACTCAAAATGCTATTCATTCTCAACATAAACAGTCAATGCCTCTGATCCCCAATTTCCATTCCCCACCCCAATTCCTGCCCCACCTTAATTCATTACCAGCTCTGCACTGCCTGTCCTCACTTTCATTCCCCATCTTAATATCTTAGTAAAAAAGTTAGATTCTATATTCCTCATCTCTAGATTCCTTTCCCTTTAATTCTTTTTTTTTGACTTTAAATATTTATTAATAATCATTTTTAACATGGTTACATGATTCATGCTCCTACTTTCCCTTTCACCCCCCGCACTCCCCTCACCCATAGCCGATGCACATTTCCACTGGTTTTATCATGTGTCCTTGATCAAGACCTATTTCCAAATTGTTGGTGGTTGCATTGGTGTGGTAGTTTCGAGTCCACATCCCCAATCATGTCCACCCCGACCCATGCATTCAAGCAGTTGCTTTTCTTATATGTTTCCTCTCCTGCAGTCCTTCCTCTGAATGTGGGTAGCATCTTTACCATACATCCCTCATAGGTGTCCTGGGTCATTGCATTGCTGCTGGTACAGAAGCCCATTACATTCGATTTTACCACAGTATATCAGTCTCTGTGTACAATGTTCTTCTGGCTCTGCTCCTTTCACTCTGCATCAGTTCCTGGAGGTCTCTCCAGTTTGCCTGGAACTCCTACAGGTTATTATTCCTTTTAGCACAATAGTATTCCATCACCCACATATACCACAGTTTGTTCAGCCATTCCCCAATTGAGGGACATACCCTCCTTTTCCAGTTTGTTGCCACCACAAAAAGTGCAGCTATAAATATTTTC
>NW_025387973.1:0-3551 GCF_016433145.1 Gracilinanus agilis | reverse complement strand
ATATAATCAAAACCATTTAATTTATATTTTGTAATTTTCTCTAACTCTTGCTTGGTTTTAAAGTCTTTCCTTTCCCAGAGATCTGACAAGTATACTATTCTGTGTCCACTTAACTTATTTATAGTTTCCCTCCTTATATTCAAGTCGTTCACCCATTCTGAATTTATCTTGTTGTAGGGTGTGAGATGTTGATCTAGACCTAATCTCTCCCATATTGTTTTCCAAATTTCCCAGCAGTTTTTGTCAAATAGTGGATTCATGTCCCAAAAGTTGGGCTCTTTGGGTTTATCATACACTGTCTTGCTGATGTCATTAACCCCAAGTCTATTTGTTTGGAAAGTGTTTTGTAGTTGTTTTCATATAACTGCCGTGTTTGTTTTGGTAGATAGATTCCTAAGTATTTTATATTGTCTAGGGTGATTTTAAATGGTGTTTCTCTTTCTACTTCTTGCTGCTCTAATGTGTTGGAAATGTGTAGAAATGCTGATGATTTATGTGCATTTATTTTGTATCCTGCAACTTTGCTAAAGTTGTTGATTATTTCTACAAGCTTCTTAGTTGATTCTCTAGGATTTTTTAAGTAGACCATCATATCATCTGCAAAGAGTGATAGCTTAGTCTCCTCCTTGCCTATTTTGATACCTTCAATTTCTTTTTCTTCTCTAATTGCAACTGCTAGTGTTTCTAGTACTATGTTGAATAATAGAGGTGATAATTGGCATCCTTGTTTCACTCCTGATCTTATTGCGAAGGCTTCTAATTTATCCCCATTGCATATGATGTTTGTTGATGGTTTTAGGTGTATACTGTTTATTATTTTTAGGAAAGGTCCTTCTATTCCTATACTTTCTAGTGTTTTCAATAGGAATGGATGCTGTATTTTGTCAAAGGCTTTTTCAGCATCTATTGAGATGATCATGTGATTTTTGTTTGTTAGACTGTTGATATGGTCAATTATGTGGATGGTTTTCCTAATGTTGAACCAACCTTGCATTCCTGGTATAAATCCCACCTGATCATGGTGGATGATCTTCTTAATTACTTGCTGGAGTCTCTTTGCTAGTATTCTATTTAAGATTTTTGCATCTATGTTCATTAGGGAGATTGGTCTGTAGTTTTCTTTCTCTGTTTTTGATCTCCCTGGCTTTGGAATCAGTACCATATTTGTGTCATAAAAAGAGTTTGGTAAGACTCCTTCTTTGTTTATTATAACAAATAATTTGTATAGTATTGGGATTAATTGTTCTTTGAATGTTTGATAGAATTCACTTGTGAATCCATCAGGCCCTGGCAATTTTTTCTTAGGGAGTTCTTTGATGGCTTGTTCAATTTCTTTTTCTGATATGGGATTATTTAGGTATTCTATTTCTTCTGCTGTCAATCTAGGCAGTTTATATTTTTGCAAATATTCTTCCATATCTCCTAAATTGTTATATTTATTGCCATATAATTGGCAAAATAGTTTTTAATAATTGCCTTAATTTCCCCTTCATTAGAGGTGAGGTCTCCCTTTTCATCTTTGATACTGTCAATTTGGTTTTCTTCTTTCCTTTTTTTTTATTAAATTGACTAGTACTTTGTCTATTTTATCTGTTTTTTCAAAGTACCAGCTTCTAGTCTTATTTATTAATTCAATAGTTCTTTTACTTTTGATTTTATTAATTTCTCCCTTGATTTTTAGTATTTCTAATTTAGTTTCCATCTGGGGATTTTTAATTTGCTTGCTTTCTATTTTTTTTGAGTTGCATGCCCAATTCATTAATCTCTGCCCTCCTTAATTTTTTAATATATGCACTCAAGGATATAAATTTCCTTCTGAGTACTGCCTTGGCCGCATCCCACAGAGTTTGGTAGGATGTCTCATCATTGTCATTTTCTTCAATGAAATTATTGATTGTTTCTATGATTCCTTCTTTGACAAATTGGTTTTGGAGAATCATATTATTTAATTTCCAATTATTTTTTTGATTTTCCTGTCCAGGTGCCCTTACTAATTATTATTTTTATTGCATTATGATCTGAGAAGGTTACATTTATTATTTCTGCTGGTTTGCATTTGTTTGCAATGATTCTATGCCCTAAAAAATGGTCAATCTTTGTGAATGTGCCATGTGCAGCTGAAAAGAAGGTGTATTCCTTTTTGTCCCTATTTATTTTTCTCCACATATCAATTAAATCTAATTTTTCTAGGACTTCATTCACCTCTCTTACCACTTTCTTATTTATTTTTCGGTTTGATTTATCTAGATCTGAAAGAGGAATATTTAGATATCCCACAAGTATGGTTTTACTATCTATTTCTTTCTTGAGCTCTGCCAGTTTCTCCTTTATGAATTTGGATGCTATGCCACTTGTTGCATATATATTGAGCAGTATTATTTCCTCATTGTTTATACTGCCTTTAATCAAGATGTAATGTCCTTCCCTGTCTTTTTTAATCATATCTATTTTTACTTTGGCTTTGTCAGAAATCATAATAGCCACTCCTGCCTTCTTTTTCTCATTTGATGCCCAAAAGATTTTGCTCAAGCCGTGAACCTTAAACTTGTATATGTCCACCCATCTCATATGTGTTTCTTGTAGACAACATATGGTAGGATTTTGGTTTCTAATGCACTCTGCTATTTGCTTCGGTTTTATGGGTGAGTTCATCCCATTCACATTCAGAGTTATAATCATCAGTTGTGCATTTGCTGACATTTTCTTTTCCTCCCCTATTCCTACCCCTTCTCCTTAAACTATTTCCTTTAAAACCCAGTGGTTTGCTATTAAGACCCTATCCCTTACCCCTCCCTGGACTAACTGCCCTTTCTACCCGCTCCCTTATTTCCCCCCACTTTTTGTTTTTAATGACCTTATGAATTCCCTCCCCCTTCTTCTCCCCTCTCTTTTTTTGACCTCCCCACTCCCCTGTTTCCCTTGATTTATCCCTTCTGACTTTCTCAGAAGGGTTAAATAGGAGTTTTATGTCCCAATGGATAGTATAGCTACTCTTCCCTCTCTGGGTTGATTACACTGAGAGTAAGGTTTGATTATTACCTCTTAATGCTCTCTTCCTCTCCTTCTTATAATAGTATTTGTCCCCTCTCCTTCCCATGCCCTCTTTTTGTGTAATAGAATATCCTATTTTTCTTATTCACTCAAGTTTCTCTTGGTGTCCCCTACTATTCACACCCTCTTTCCCATCCCACATGTCATCTTAGATTATTTAGTGTTCCACCCTCCCCCTGTGGATTATTCTTCTGATTACTATAATAGTGAATACTATAATAGTGAATAGAGTTCACTACAGAGAATTATACCTAACATTTCTCTACATAGGAATACAGATAATTAGATCTTACTGAGGCCCTTAAAAAGGTAAATTTAAAAATTATAAGTTTTCTTTCTTTCCCCTCTGTTTCTTATTTACCTTTTCATGTTTCTCTCGATTTTTGTGGTTAGATATCAAACTTTCCATTTTGCCCTGGTCTTTTCTGTGCAAATACTTGGAATTCTTCAATTTTGTTGAATGCCCATACTTTCCCCTGGAAATATATAGTCAATTTTGA
>NW_025387972.1:0-7816 GCF_016433145.1 Gracilinanus agilis | reverse complement strand
ATTATTTATTATAATAAAAATATGTTGTTATTTATTTATTAAGCCCATCATGTGTCAGGCCAGGAGAAGCAAAATTCTAGCCAAGTTCTTTTCCAGCCCCATTTAATGAGGGTCCGGCCTAAAGAGGATGATAAAATATTCATTAATAACAACAATAACAACTGATTCCATTCCTCTCCAGGCTTCTCCCTCCACCCTAGCCTAGCTGGCTCAGTAAACTTCAGGCTTGGAAAGATCACGGTGGCCTTACAGCCCCTTCCTCTCATTGACCAATTGCTCCTGGACACTTCATTTTTTTTTTTTAAACCCTCACCTTCCGTCTTGCCGTCAATACTGTGTATTGGCTCCAGGGCAGAAGAGTGGTAAGGGTAGGCAATGGGGGTCAAGTGACTTGCCCAGGGTCACACAGCTAGGAAGTGGCTGAGGTCAGATTTGAACCCAGGACCTCCTGCCTCTAAGCCTGACTCTCAATCCACTGAGCTACCCAGCTGCCCCCAGAAAGACTGCTTTTTGAAAGTGTTCTTTCTCCTCAACTTTTCTGCCTTACTTCTTGCTAGTCTTTGAAGCAGGTGAGGCTGACATCACTACCCCCATTTTATAGATCAGGAAACTTGGATTTGGAGCCTGAGAGAGGCTTTCTCAGGCCAACAAACTGAGTTAACGCCTTAGAGACAAAGCGGAGAACGTAGCCCAGACCTCCTAGGATGGACCGAGGACTTTAGAGCTAGGAAGGAGTTTGGAGATCAAATCACAACCTTCCAGAGAAAGGAAGGGACTTGTCTGAGGTCCCAAAGTCAAAAGGAAGCAGAGACAGTATCCAGACTTCCATCCTCTGACTCCAAAGACAACCAACCAAGTGATCGCTTGATCAATAAGCTTTTATAAGAGGTTTGGGGGTAGTTAGATGCTTAGTGGATAGAGTGCCAGATCTGGAGATGGGAGGTCCTGGGTTCAAAACTGGCCTCAGATACTTCCTAAGTTGTGTGACCCTGGACAGGCCACTTAACTCTAGTTGCCTAGCCCTTCCCCTTCTTCTGTCTTGGAATCAATATTTAATATTGATTAGTATTGAATTAATCACTTAATATTTATTATTACTTTTGATTAATTATGATTGATATTGATTCCAAGTCAGAAGTTGGTTTAAAACAAACAAACAAGTTTCCTGTGTTTGTTTTGCCTGGCTTTGCATGCTTATCCCAGTGCTTTTGTTACCCACATCTGTCTATTGTCACTGACCATTGTGAGGTATTCATGAAAGCAAAGTGTCCTAAGGACCCTAAGGAAGCAGCTGGCCAAAGGCAGGGACAGGACTGTGCAGTCACCGGGCAAATTCTGTAACACCAAAATCAGACTGGGAGTCAGAGGACTTGGGTTCAAATCTTGACTCTGACACTTCCCCTCTGAACCTCAATTTCCTCTATAAAATGGAGATGAGGAGTGATTGGGCTCCATGATCTTCCAGAGGTTCTAGCACCAATGCTCTGTGTTCTAAGGGCCCTGACATCCTAGGAGTTTTCTGACTGCCCTGAGGAGTCAGGAACCAGTTTAAATCCAGGCAAACCCTAAGGTGCTGGCTGGAGATTGGCAACCTCACTGAGACAAAATAGGCACTGGCCAACCATGAACTAAATCTTATCAGAACTTGGATAAAGGTTTCCTTATTCTCCCATTTCTTTGGGCCACTAGAACTTCCTGTTTGGGTCAGAATTAGGCTAAAGTAGGAAATCCAGTAAATGCTTCAGGCTGTCTCCAATTGACAACTGATCAAAGGATATGAACAGGTAATTCTCAGGTGAAGAAATTAAAAGTATTTGTAGTCATATGAAAAAAGACTCAAATTACTATTAATTAGAGAAATGCAAATTAAAACAACGCTGAGGTGCCACCTCATACCTATCAGACTGGCTAATATGACAAAAAAGGAAAATAATAAATGTTGGAGAAGACATAGGAAAATTGGGACCCTAATACATTGTTGGTGGAGCTGTGAACCAACACAACCATGTCCAAAGGGCCATAAAATTGTGCAAACCCTTTCACTTAGCAATACCATTACTAGGCCTGTATCCCAGGGAGATCAAAGATCAAAGATTTCCCCATCTTTGATGGGAGAAAGACCTACTCGTGCCAAAATATTTATAGCAGCTCTTTGTGGTGACAAAGAACTGGAAACCAAAGGGATGTCCATCAGTTGGGGAATGGCTGAACAAATAATGGAATACAATTGTACCATAAGGAATGATGAACAGAATAAATTCAGAAAGACCTGGAAAGACTTATGTGAAGTGAACAAAACTAGGAGAGTGTTATACACAGTAACAGCAATAATGTCTGATAACCAACTATGAAGGACTTGGATATTATCAGCAACGCAGGGATCCAGGACAATTCCTAGATACTCATGATAAAAAAAAAAAGGCTGTCTACTGCCATAGAAGGAATTGATGGAGTTCAAATGCAGATCAAAGCAGACCATTCTTCATTTTATCTCCAGTGTAAGCAATATGTCTTCCTTCGAAATCAGGATGAACATGGAAATATGTATTACATGACAGCACAACTAGAACCTATATCTGTGCTGGTGAACCTATGGCGTGTGCTGGAGGGGACTGCTCCCTTCCCCCTGTCCATACACCCCTGAAGAGATTTCTCTCATCACTTGTCCCTTTGCCCAACAGCCCAATGGGAGAGCTTCTTCCTTTCCCTATCTGGGGTAAGGCTGGGGGCTCACATACGGTGTGAGGGTTGAAGTTTGGGCACTCAGTCACTAAAAGATTTGCCATCACTGACCTATATCATATTGCCTCCTGTCTCAGGGATGGAGGAGGGGTGTGAGAGAGGGGGAGAACATAGTCACAAAATGCCAGAAAATGATTACTAAAATAGTATCTATATGAGATCTGGAAAAAATGTAAATTTTCTTAAAAAAGAAAGAAATGGGGGGCAGCTGGGTAGCTCAGTGGAGTGAGAGTCAGGCCTAGAGACGGGAGGTCCTAGGTTCAAATCTGGCCTCAGACACTTCCCAGCTGTGTGACCCTGGGCAAGTCACTTGACCCCCATTGCCCACCCTTACCACTCTATCACCTAGGAGCCAATACACAGAAGTTAAGGGTTTAAAAAAATAAAAATTTTAAAATTTTAAAAATTTAAAAAAGAAAGAAATGCTTTTAGCTAGAAGAGGGTGCCCAGCTCTACAGACTATAGGAAGAGAAGACTCTCCATTCAGGCAAACAGTTTCAGGACTTCAAGGGACCAGAGCATCATCCATCCTTATGTCCCTGGTAGAGATGGATGAACAATGCTCCCCAGAGCAGGGCAAGGACGTGTGTGTGTGTGTGTGTGTGTGTGTGTGTGTGTGTGACCATTATAAAGTGAACAATATGAAAGAAGAAACCTCAGAGCTCACTGTGACTAACCCCTTTGTTCTTTCCAGGAGGAACCTATGCCCAGAGAATTTAAGTAAGGTGCTTAACATCCCAGAGCTAGTAAGTGGCAGGGCAGGTATATAAACCCACGATTGCTGCCTCTATAATTCAATTTAGCAAAAACAGAACTACTATTTATAATAATAACTAGCATTTATATAAAATTTAAAGTTTTACAAAATGCTTTACAAATATTATTCCATTTGATACTCACGTCAACCCTGGGAGGTAGGTGCTCTTATTATCCTCATTTTATAGGTGAGGAAACTGAGGCAGATAGTAGTCAAGTGACTTGCCTAGGGTCATCCAGCTAGTAAGTGTATTGAATCTGAATTTGAACTCAGGTCTTTCTGACTCCAAGTCAAGTACTCCTGTACACTAAGGTTCCACCTAGCTATAAGGCACCACATCAGGTATTAGGTATATAAAGATAGCTACCACACAGGCTTTTTTAATCAAGAACTTTGAAATGGAATGGACAGGGAGCATGGAAGAAATATGAAGGAGTAGCAAAGGGCTAGAAGTTTAAGGAAGGAAAAGTCACTTTCATCCTGGGGAACTGGGGAAAGAGTCATGTAAGAGCTTGTGTAGGAGCTGGTCTTTGAGTAGGTGGAAATATATGAGGGAGGAGGATGGAGCAATATCTAGTCTATGCATGGGGAGGATTCCCAGCAAGAAAGTATGGAGGTGGGAGCAGGCAGAATAAGAATGGAGAGTGGAGAATAGGCCAGTTCGGATAGACCACAGATTAAGTGAAGGAAAAGATTAGGAGATAATTTGAGAAGAGAGATTGGAGTTATACTGGAGAGATCTTGAAAGCCAAGCTAAGGACACTGGATTTTATCCTATGAGAAACAGGGAGCCACTATAAGTCTTTGAGTAAAGGAATGACATGATCAGGGCAGTGGATTAAGGTGATTATTTGGGATGCAAAGCAAGGATGAACTGGAAAAGGAAGAGACCTGAGGTGAGCAGAGCAGTCAGGCTATGCCAATAGTGTAGGCAAGAAGAAGTGATGCCTATGGCAATGCCATCTTGAATGATCCTGATCTGGCAAACTAAGCAGAGCTGGACCTAATTAGCATCTGGATGATGAAAGACCTGAGAGTAACATCAAACAGGGGGCAAGAAGACCATTTCTTAAATGTGTTATAAAGAGGATTCTTTATGTGAATGGCTTGGGTTATTTTGGCCACTGAGAGGTCCCAACCAATTTTCTAATTCAGTGAAGCTTATTCTGAAACCGATGCCTGGTGGTAATGAATGCTCCCTGGGTTCTCCCACCACTCTCTCAGTCCTGCCCATTCTGCTGGAACGCCTACACACTTTTTGTGGAGGCATTTGAGAGCTTGGGTCCTTGGAACTTGAACTTGTTAACTCTGAATGAATTTACAAGTCTCTGAGATCCTCCCAAATGACTTGGAAATAAATTTATCCAGGAGCCCTACATCCTGTCCTCCTCCCCTTCCCTAATCTTGACTCCTTCCTGAGAAGTGACCCACTGGGGAATCTGCCCTCCCTTGCCACACTCAAGAGGGCACAAAGAGTTTTCCAATGAAATTCTCTTGTTCTTTAAATTATAGCTCAAGGCTATCTCTTCCAGGAAGTGTTCCCTCATTCACTTCATCCACTATCTAACCAAATAGTACAATCCTGGATCCCCTGGATGTTCCAAAATGACTGCATTTATCTGCATACATACCTGCTTGTTCTGCTTTTCTGCCTAGTTTTTTTCCTAAAATAACTTTCTTTTCTGTGGCCCCCTAAGGTCAAGGAAGTACCCGTAAATGTTTAACAATCGGCTTCCTGGAAAATGTGTATTATTCAGGATACACATTTAAATTTAATCTGCATTATGCACATTTTCTCCATCACTTTCTTAAGTCTAATAAATCAACAGAACAATGTCCTAATTTGTAGCATTTGCTGATTTCTGGGGTATAAATGCTAACATTGAAAATCTGACAACCTGCTCTCTCAGAACCTGTTTAAAATGGTTCCAGCACCACCAATCTTGTCTACATACACAGCACTTTCCTTGGGAAGAGGATGAGATGAATGTTATTGGTATGGAATTGGGATTTCATCAGTGTAGGGAACTTCCTGCATGGAAGTCAACTGAATTTGGATTCCGATGCCTCCCTATGGGATGGAGAGGATCCTGAGTCTTTTTTTTTTTTTTAATCCTTAGCTTCAATATGTACTGGTTCTAAGGAAGAAGAGTGGTAAGGGCTAGGTAATGGGGGTTGTGATGCCAGGGTAACACAGCTAGAAAGTGTCTGAGGCCATATTTGAACCCAAGCCACCTAACTGCCCCAGGATCCTGAGTTCTTAAAGGACGGGATGGAATCCAAGTCTGGCAGGTCCTATCAACCTTGCAAGACTTCAGGTTCAGCAGTGGTCCTTGTCTGTCGTTTGAGAGGAAGCCTGACTCGAAGCAGGGCAGTTCATCACCAAAATGTGTGCTTGTGTGTATTGGGATAACAGCTATTCTTAAAAGAGTACCCTCTAAAGCGGGGCAGGGTTGCGATCAGCATTGATAGAGGGACCCCCGCACTAACCAAATCAATGATTCTTCAAGCGCGCCAGGAAGTTATTGAATGGGAAACCTCCTTACTCTCTGCTTCTTCAGGAACCATGCCTGGAGAAGTCAAGCCATTGAACCTGAGGCCAAGGGAACAGCAACCCCCTGGTGGTCACTTTCCTTTACTGCAAGCCAAGTACCTGGGAGGGAAGGACCAGCGTCGCATGTCCAAACTCCAGCAAACAGCCCAACATTTCCGGTGGCTCTGAATGACGCCTCGTCGCCCTTCCCCGGGATGCTCCCCACAAACGACCATGAGACAGAGCGAGTCATCAGCTTCAAATGCCAACCACCCAGCAAAGCGACGCCACTCCAAAGGCGGCGGCGGCGGCAGCAGGACAAGCCCTGGGCTCGGGTGCCTGCGCTCAACACCTGACCCGCAGCCCCAGGGAGCCAGCGGTTGCCTTGACTTCCGAGCTCACATATTTCTAAGTCTACATGGAAGGTCTAGAAAGGCTTCTCTCACACACAGCAGCCCTGGCAGCTTGCTAGCTAGTCCAAATGGCATCCGCCCATTTTTTCAGAAGAGAAACAGAGACCCGGAGATGCCCAGCGATTTGTCCAAGCTCTCATTGGTGGTCGTTGGTCTTGCTGGGATTCGAATCCCATATCGAGATTCATGTAATGGCCGCTCGTAGTTTAAGGCTGTTAAAGGGCTTTGCTTCCAATGACCTTATGGGGGAGGCCCAGCAACTGTTGTGAATCCCCCTTTTAGAGATAAGGAAACCGACCCTGGGGAGTTGGTACCCATCCAGGGCTTCTGACCAGTGTGCATCAACAGTGAATGAACGCCAGGGATTTGGAAAGACTTTCTAACAAATAAAAAACTAGCAGGGGTTTTTGGACCAGAGGGTGGCAGGGGAAGAGTAGAACTAGGGCTTGAGATGGAAGTGGAGGCTCTGAATTCTGCTATTTCTACATGGGTGACCTTGTCAAATGCCCAGACAAGACACCATCTCAATGAGCCTTGGTTTCCTGATCTGTAAATTGGGGGGGCGGGGGTTGATGATCATAAAAACAGTACTAATAACAATGACAATAATGGCGGTATAGTGGCCTGGGAGGAAGAATGGACCTCTAATCCATCCTGGTCTCATGATCCTGGTCTGAGGGCTCAGTGCTCCAGACTCTTGTTTACAGAGAAGGTGCCAACTTCCATTGGTAAAAGGAGCTTCCTCGCCTGGGGCTTCTCTACACCAATGCATTCACAGGTCCAGTCCCCATCCTATCTTACTTAGTAAGAGCTCACCTGAGTCAGGAACAGGGATTGCTAAGAAGCAGTGAGCTTTGGGTCCTGTCCCTCCATGGCTGAATTGGAGTGCTTTAATCCTAGGGTCTCTCCTAATGGCCTCCCACATCTGTACCACCAGCATTTCATAACAGTAGGAGGAATCATAGACATCTCCTAAGCTCTGAATGCCTTGGAATTTGGAAACACACAAGTAGAATTACACAGAAGACATGAGCAGTCGAAAGTGATCCCTTACCCCTCAGAGCTTCTTGGAACATTCTCTTTCTTTGCATCCCTCCTTTGCTCCCATTACATTTCTGCTAGTGCCAGACAAGTATGAGAGTAAGCCCTGGAGGATAGAGGTCGTAGCATTACTCATATTTGCATCCACAGAAAGCAGTTTAGGATTGAAGTACCAACTGGAGCTCAGTAAATAACCAGACTGGATCACTGTACCCTAAAGAGAGTATTAAGGGCCCTAAAATTCAAAAGGAGTTAGGGCAGGAAAGGCAAACTAAGGATAACAGACTCTCTCTCTCTCTCTCTCTCTCTCTCTCTCTCTCTCTCTCTCTC
>NW_025387971.1:0-6250 GCF_016433145.1 Gracilinanus agilis | reverse complement strand
TTCCTTCTTGTCTGCCTGTCTGCCTTCCTGCCTTCCTGCCTTCCTGCCTTCCATTGCTTCAAATTTGGGTCCATGATTCCAACTCCAGGCTTTTCCACAGTTCTATTCTACCTCATGTGGATTGAAATGGAGAGTGTTTGAAGGGGAGCATTGTAAAAGTCAGACTGGGAAAGTAGGTGTGAGACATACTGTGGAGGGCTTTAATGATAATAATCTTTTAACAGAGGGCTCGCTTTTATTATTCCTGTATAAATGCTTGATAATTATTCATTTCTACCTTCTGGTAGAACTCCCAGCTCTCTAATCTTGAAATTTGAGGTTTCTAAGAAAGTGAAACTTACCTCATGGGATCTCCTTCTCTGACTTTTTAATTCATGGCCTCAGAAACAAAGACAACTTAGTGGAGCTTCACATTTCTAAATCTAACACTATGACTTCAGGGTGGACTGTTTACCCGCCTTCAAGGCCCCAGGGCAAGAGGGATAACTCTCTAGGGTGGTTGAAAAGTGAATGAAGATGCCACAATAAATGGAATAAACCTAAAAAGCATTTATTAAATGCTTACTACGTGCAATGAAAGTAAACCTTCATAAGTAAAGACAGCCAGAGCCCACAAGAAGATTCCATTCTAATGGTGGTGGGTGGGGGAGATGGCATTTATTTGGGGGAGAGGGATTTGGAAAGTTGGTAGTGAATGAAATCAAAGAGGAGTGGAAGGACTCACCTATTTCCATAACAATGGCAGCTTTGCTTTGGTTTCAGTTCCTGAACTGAAAAAGGGAGGAGGGGTTGGCGGGGCAGCCAGACAACCTATGAGATTCTGGTCTGGGAAGAAAGAGTGGCAAAGCCAGGCTGGAACTGGCCCAGGGATATGAATATAGGGTGGGCACTCTGGAGCTGGAAGAGTAAAGTTCTCCAGGGCATGTTCTCTGGGCCTGGCAGGAAGGTGGTTGGTGAAAAGATGAAGGACAAATACATGGGGCAGAAAGGTGCCTGAAGCTCCCTCCGTATCAGTCTAGATACAAAGCCAAAATGCTCCTTTAAGAAAGAAAGAACCACATAATAGTGGAAGGAATATCTAGTGCTCAGGGATGAGATCTGCCAATATAATAAGAATGATGCGACAATCAAAGTTAATTTAAATTTTTTTTAAACCCTACCTTCCTTGTATTGGTTCAAAGGCAGGAGAGTGGTAAGGGTGGGCAGGCAATGGCGGTCAAATGACTTGCCCAGGGTCACCCAGCTAGGAAGTGTCTGAGGTCAGATTTGAACCCAGGACCTCCCATCTCTGGGCCTGGCTCTCAATCTACTGAGCCACCCAACTGCCCCCTCAAAGTTAATTTATAAATTGGGTGCTATGCAAATCAAACTACCAAATGGGTACTTTATAGAACTAGACAAAATAACCACAAAATTTATTTGTAGGGGCAAAAGATCTAGAATATCAAGAGAACTAATGAGAAAATGTTAGAAAATGTGTGTGTGTGTGTGTGTGTGTGTGAAGCACTTTAAAAAAAAAAAAATTTCCAGAAGGCAGAAGAGTGGCTAGGCAATGGGGGTCAAGTGACTTTCCCGGGGTCCCACAGCTGGGAAGTGTAAGGGGAAGCACTTCTACCTCTCAAATTATATTATAAAACATCAAAACCATTTTGTATTGGTTTAAAAATATATAAGTAAATCAATGGAACAGATTAGATCACGAAGAATCAGAAATAACTGGATTCAATAAACTAATGTTCAATAAACCTGAAAACATAAATTATTTAGGAAATAATTCTCTAATATGAAATGCTGGGAAAACTGGTAAACAGTCTGGCAAAAAGTAGGTTTAGATGAACATCTTATTCTCCTGTTGTTCAGTTGTGTCTCCATGACCCCATTTGGGGTTTTCTTGACAAAGATACTGGAATGATTTGTCATTTCCTTCTCTAGTAGATTGGACAAACAGAGCTTAAATGACTTGTCCAGCCCTACAACTAGGAAGTGGATGAGGCTGGATTTGAATTCAAGTCTTCCTGATTCCAGATCCAGTGCTTTATCCACTGAACTACCCAGCTACCTCATCTTACGCCATATTCCACAATAAATTCAAACTTAATATATGGCCTGAATCTTAATGACTATGCCATAAAAAATTATAATTAAAGAGACTTGGGAACATTTGATTCCTTATCTTCATATTAATAGCTCTCCTTTTGACCCACAGAGAGCTGCATCCACCAGTTATAATCCTGGAAATGTAAATGGAATAAAGAATGCTGAACTTAATTATATTGTCTGTGTAATTCTATTTGGAGAATATTGAGGAAAGCTAAAGTGATAGAAATGTGTTTATATTAATAAACACTATATACATAGCCACAAAGATGCCCATCCCCATGTCTGTAAAGCAAAGGTTCTTAATCTATCTTTTTTTTTTTTTTTTTTTTTTGGTATTATGGACTCCTTTGGCAATCTGGTGAAACCAAGGAACTCTTCTTATAGCAGAGGATAGAGTGAATGTTGGACTTGAGAGTTAGAAGAACCTGAGTTTAAATCCTGTTTCAGATACATACTAACTGATCATGGGCAGTCACTTGACCTAGTTTAGCTTTGGTTTCTACTTCTATAAAATGGGGATAATAATAGTATCTACCTCACAGGGTAATTGTGAGGATCAAATAAGGTAGCAGATGTAAAGTCCTTTGTAAAACATAAAGTCCAATATAAATGGCTTCTATTAATGTTTTTAAATGTATAAAACAAAATGCATAGAATTACAAAGGAAACCAAAGGTTGGTGAAAAATCAAGATGTATTTTTCTCCCATTCAAGTTCATGGAATTCCTAAAAATATATCCACAAACCTCTTAGGGTTGGTGAACCCCAAGATTGAGAATCCCTGCTCTAAAGACTTCTTTTTACTCTTTAGAGCAGGATGTAATGTTAATTTCCCTCCCCCCCTTCTCAACTTTCTAGCAAACTCTGGCTTCAAGCTGTACCCAGATATCTTAGCCAGGACAGTACCCACCTGCCCCCAACTGATCTTGGTGTCTCATCTCAGTTAGTGATTAGCTGGGTGTAACCTGGGGCAGGGAGGAGAGAAAAGAAAGAAGTTGTCTTCAGTCACCCATTCTAGGATCCATATCATGCCAAAGGAATGTGCAGAGGGGGTTCCTGGCCAGTATTCATCTTCCTCCCCCTCCCCAACACTCACTGCTCATTCAGAGGAGGAGGAATGTAATCAAACTCTGTAGGGAGAGAAAACTGGGCAAAGTGGGGGAAGGGGAATTAATGTTACATCCAGCCTTCTGAAAATTCCCCTGGATCAGGGATCAAATGCCAGCTCCTTCTTGCCGAGCCTCTTTGGCCAGTTTCTGGGTTTGGGGGTCCCCTCCCAGCCTTTGGTCCCCTCCTCTGCCCCACAGAGGGAGGCCTCCAAACCATTTGGCTTGGCCTGGTGTTAATGGATGTCTCCCTCCTTTGAATTCCTGCAGCACTCACTCACAGCCTGTGCCACACACTTCGGCACTCCATCACTCTCTGTCCTCCGTGGCTCGGCATTAGTCCATGTGTGGGAGTCTTTCCTCTTTAAACAGATAGAGAGAACAGGGTCTGAGTCACAATGTCAGAGAGCCACAGAGCTGGAAGGAACCTCAAAAGCCATCTCATCCTGCCCATACCTGAAGAATTTACGATATATTGGACTCAGGATCATTTACTTTGTCTGAAGATCTCAACTGAAAAGGAACTCTGGCTCCTTCAGATAGGGCAATGAAGACATTTTCCCTCCAACGAAGCCAAAATATTCCCTGCACCTTCTGCCTATTGCTTCTACATCTACCCCCTGGGAGAAAATGAAACAAATCCATTTCTTCAAATGCTAGAAAGTTTGCTAAGTGGTGTAATGGATAGAACAATGGGCTCAGAATCAGGAAGACCTGAGTTCAAATGTCTCAGACACTTACTGGCTGTGTGACTGTGGG
This sequence comes from Gracilinanus agilis, assembly GCF_016433145.1. NCBI lineage: Eukaryota > Metazoa > Chordata > Mammalia > Didelphimorphia > Didelphidae > Gracilinanus > Gracilinanus agilis. The sequence continues at coordinate 2,286 of NW_025387971.1, read as the reverse complement.
CAAGTCACTAAAAAAAAAAATCATCATTGTCTGCCTCAGTTTCCCCAAGTGTAAAATAGGAATAGTAATTCCTCCTACCTTATTCATGAAAATATCATGAGTGACTTTGTTAAACCCTTTCCTAAAAAAAGCAATGAGGATTTCTGAGTCTCTTCTTTGGGAACCATAGCTTAGTGCAGTAATGGTAAACCTTTTAGAAGCCAAGTGCCCAAACTCACACCTCATGTGTGCCCACCTCCCCCCCCAACCCCAGACAAGGGATGGAGGAAGTTCTCCCATTGGGCTGCTGGGCAGAGGGACAGATGATGTGAAAAAATGTCCTCAGATGTGCATGGAAAGGGAGAGGGGAGCAGCCCCCCTCTGGCATGGGTGCCATAGGTTCACCAACACAGGCTTAGTGGATGACAAGGCTGGCATACAGGAGCTGCTCAGGGAAGACTTTGACAAAGACTTGCTGGGTTCAGCAACTGTCCCTATGCCTTATAGTTAATGAAGTCAGTAAGTTCACCCCGAAGAGAAAGAGTTTAGCATGAAGACTTCTAAAGCACTGATGTTTGAAGAGTATAGCTACCAGAGCCACTGGGTAGAGTGCCCAGCCTGGAGTCAGGAGGACCTGGGTTCAAACCTAGCCTCAGATACTTCCTACTATATGACCTTGGACAAGTCACTTAACAACCCCCAGTTGCCTATTAAGAAACAAAAAGAAAGAAAAGTTCAGGTATCTCATATCACAGGAGTTAGGAGCACAGCACCCCTGTGATCTGGAAAATCTTTTTCGTCCTCCCTTTGTACCAGAGAAGTCTGAAATTTTTCTTTTTCTTTTATGGGATGTTTATAGTATCTTATTGTTAAAATTTGGAATAAGTATTTGGTCACAGGTTATTTTATACATTTCTGAGTTTCTAAATATTTCTTATGTCATTTGCTGATCTTTGCATATCATCTGTGGTTTCTACAAAACTCCTAAAAATCTCCCATTTAATTTCTTATCCCAACCCACCATAATTGCAATGAGGAAAATTATGATGTGGAAGGGATTCTTGTATATAGCCTTCCTTAGAGGCTCAGTAGCACTGGGGAGGTAAAAGGGGGCAGTGAAAAGAAAGCTGAACTTGAAGTCATTAGATCCTAGTTCTTTTATCTTATTACTTGTGTGACTTTAGGTAAGTTCCTTAGCCTCTCTAGGTCTCAGCTTCCTTATATGTAAAACAAAGAGGAGGGGAGGCCAGGAGCAGCTAGGTGGCTAGGCCTGGAATTGGGGGGACCTGGGTTCAAATATGACCTCAGGTACTTCCTAGTTGTGTAACTCTGGGCAAGTTACTTAATCCATTTGCCTGGCCCTTATAGTGCTTCTGCCTTAGAATTAATACTTAATATCTGTTCTAAGACAGAAAGTATGGGTTAAAAAAAATGAAGGGTTTGGCCTCAATGGTCTACTTTGGTCCACTCTGAGGTAAACCTTTCTAGTTCTAAATTTATGATCTTCCCGAGACAGAGAAGCATCAGCTCATCATACCAAACTCTGCCCAGTAACTTGAAGAGTTATTATTAGGAGACAAGATACTACTTGCTTCCCAGAGCACTAGTTGTGCCCAGGAGGAACAATTCTTTTGCTCCAGCTCCTGCCCAAAATACCTATTACCTCATGCCTGTCTCTGTAGTTAACCACTGAAACAAAATCTCTGTAAGATACCTGGTTTGAGAACAATATTTTCCCTTGTCTCCCTGGTATATTGAATGGTTCTAGGCTACTCTGATCTCTTTCCCTCTGAGATCCCACCACAGGGAAAGCAGGATGTCATGCTCTCTAATGGTCAATGGATGAATCTCTCTGTTCCCCTCTTAGGTAGAGTGTGATCTTCCAGCACCAGGGCCTCCTAGGGAATGGGCACATGGGCACTTAGGAAGTCTCAATATGTACCTCAACCAATACTTACTAAGTTTGAGGTACTGTCTTGGGATAGAGAAAACACAGATAAAAAACCCCAACTGATCCCAAGAAGCTTTCAGTCCAATAAGTCTGACAAGGCAGGAGGATATCAAAGCAGAGGAGAGTCAGTCTAAGCTAGAAAATTTGTTTCCCCAGCTAATTCCAATTAAAAAAAAACATTTATTAAAACCAATAATTCAACGGATCATATAATTTCAGAAAATTTATGAGGAAATTTGTTATTAAAGAAAAATAAAAAAAAAACTAATAATTCAACCAATAAGATTCACCTACCTTCCTTCCTTCCTTCCTTCCTTCCTTCCTTCCTTCCTTCCTTCCTTCCTTCCTTCCTTCCT
>NW_025387970.1:0-9236 GCF_016433145.1 Gracilinanus agilis | reverse complement strand
AGAGAGAGAGTGTGAGTGTGTGTGAGTGTGAGTGTGAGTGTGAGTGTGAGTGAGTGGAGGTGGGGCTGTCAGCTCTTCCTCTGGTCTCTAGCCCCAAGCCTGGAGGGGCTTTCCCTCCCCTTTCCCCTCCCCCCTGTTTACACAACTCTAGGCCACTTCCTTGGCCAAACAAACAGGCCAACTCCAGGGGTGGGTGGGGGTGGGGAAGAAGTCTGGGAGTGGGGAGCCTTCCCTTGTGTGTGTGTGTGTGTGTGTGTGTGTGTGTGTGTGTGTGTGTGTGTAAACCCAACATCAACAAAACTTTCACCATTTCTTCCAGGGTTTTGCAAACCACCCCCCTTCCACCTCTGAGGTCATAGAAATCATTTTCCCTCTCCCCTCCACACATACTTTTAAAATATTCGAGATTAATTAATTCATTTTATGAGTGTGGAAACCAAAGTCCAGAGAATGGAAGAGACTTGCCTTAAGTCACAGAGCTAGGAAGTAGTAGAGCCAGGAATTTAACCAGGAGTCACTGCTGTTTGGATACTCCCTCAAACCTGGAGCTACTCCCTCCCTCGACCTTTCCACTGACTCCTTTCCATCAGACTGAGAAACATCCTCAAGTGTCCCCAGCTCTAAAAATGGGTCTTCCCTAGGCCAGTCTACTCTTTCCCAGCTAGCTTACTGTTTCCTTCTCTTTTAGAAAAAGTTGTTTACTTCTGATGCCTTCACTTCCTCACTACCCAGTCTCCCCAATCAAATCCTAATGTTCAGAACATCAAGCTCTTTTTCTTCTTTAATCCCAATTCTCCTTCTATCTCCACTATTTCTGTCCATGGAATCATCATCCATCCATCCATCTATCCATCCATCCTCCAATCCATCCACCAATCCATCATCCATCCTTCTATTTGTCCAGTTTCCCAAGGCTGTAGCTTGAGAAAGTCTGGAATGATGGGGAGGAATGTGTTAATAATGTTAGGACAGTGATTTGGGGGTCATTGGGACCCTGCTCAGTTTTACACCTGTGTTCTCACTCTCAGAGCCAATTTCCTTCTGGACTGGTCAAATTGGCCTTCTCACTGTTCCTCACACCTGGCCCCCATCTTCCTTCTCTCTGTCTTTGTATTGGCTAACCCCTTGACCCCTGTGCTAGTGTCTTCTCTCCTCTATCTCTAGGAAACTCAAGTTTGCTTCAAGACTCAGTTTTCTATATGAGATCTTACCAGGTTTCCTCACTGGCTAGCTCCCCACCAAAAATATATCTTTCACTTATGTCCTATATAATACTTCTATGTGTGCAGGATCCAACATGTACCCAGAGAAGTATCAGGACATTAAGAGGAGGTAAGTTCCTTGAGGAAAGGAGTTAGGTCATTTTTGACGTTGTGCCCAAGAACCTAGCATGGTGTCCAGGATATTTTGTTGTTGTTGTTGTTTAGGTAGGTCCTACTTCATGACTCCATAACTCTTCATGACTCCATTTTGGAGTTTTCTTGGCAAAGACACTGGAGTGGTTTGTTATTTCCTTCTCAGGCTCATTTTGCAGATGAGGAAACTGAGGCAAAAAGGGTTAAATGACTTGCCCAGGAAGGAAGTGTCTGAGGCCAGATTTGAACTCTAAAAGATGAATCTTCCTGATTCCAGGCCTAGCACTCTATCCACTGTGCCACCAGCTGCCCCAGTTTACCCCTTGGGGCAATGGATTTTTTATTTAGAACAATTCTCAAAGACTGAAGACTCCCCTAACAAGTCTTTAGAGGAGTGGTGTAGATTTGTGTTGTCAAATCAATAAACATTTATTAAGTGTTTACAATTCACCTGAGAATGGCAAGAGGCAAAACCAATTCCTGCTCTCAAGGAGCTCACAATTTAACATTGGCATTTGGTGTTGGCTAAGGAAATGCTGCATTTATTTATTTATTTGTTTGTTTGTTCATTTTTTTTTTGAATATTTCCCCCTAGTTACATGTTTCATGTTCTTTCCCTCTCCCCAAACTCCCCTAAGCCCCCTTAGCCGATGCACAATTCCACTGGGTTTTACATGTATCACTGATCAAGACCTAATTACATATTACTGATAGTTGGACTAGAGTTATCATTTAGCATCTACATCCCCAATAATATCCCCATCAGCTCATGTGTTCAAGCAGTTGTTTTTCCTCTGTTTCTCCTCCTGAGGAAATGTTTTAACTAGATGAAGCCTCCCAGATCCTGGAAATAGTAAAATAAGTCAGCTCTGCTCATCATGGAAGTGGAAGCTGAGCCATACAATCTAACAAGTATGTATTAGGATCATACTGGGTGTGAGGCATGTGCTAAAAGCTCAAGAAATCAGTTCTTGCCATCAAGTAGCTTACCTGTCCCATCTCTCAATAAGATCTCTGCTTTACAACAGGTTGGGTAGAGGGTGGCCCAGGGAGGCTGAACCTGGGGAGAGGAAGGCTCTAATGGCCAAAACTAAAAACTGATCCTGAAGCCCGTAACTTCACTCAACATGTTGGACTTGCCTACCCTCTACCAACCTTTAGAATTTTCTCAGACTGCTCTTTTTTTCCATTTTAATTCAGAGTGGGATCTCCAAGGGCCCTTCTCATTCTAGATCAGTGATGACAAACCTGTGACACACCTGTCAGCAGTGACACACGTAGCCATTTTCAATGACACTCGGCCCTTACAAAGTATTAATTCTAAGATGGAAGGTAAGAGTTTAAAAAAGAAAAGAAAAGAAAAGAATTTGCACTGACCTGAGAATCAGGAGACTTAGATTCTAGTTGGGACTCTGCTTTTATTTATTATTTTTTCTTTGTTAAAATTTTTATTTTAATGACAATTTTCTACATAAGTTTTCCAAAGTTCCAAACTCTGCCTTTAATTAGCTTTGTGCCCTTGGACAAGTCACTTCCCCTGGGCATTAGCTTCCTCACTTACACAGGGGCCAGCCTAGGCGATCTTCTAGTTTTGCTTTTGACCTTCCTCTTCTCTGGTTCTAGGTGTATACTTCAATTCACCCAACCAGCCAGGGAGAACAGGGTGCAGGAATCCGTGGAGGGTTCACCCAGAGTGCCTTGACCATCCTGCCCCCCACCCCCAGCTCTTGCAATCCAGCCTCTGTTACAAATAGCCTCTAATGTTCTGTTGACTTTAACCTCCTGACCTTCAGCCACACTGCCCTCAGCTGCTTCTGCTACTCGATGGAGGCCCCAAAAGCCCCAGTTTTCAACTAGGGAAGGGAAATCCATTTGGGGATTTGGGGAAATGGAGGTAGGGAAGACCCAGCCTCTGGGGAACAACGCATGTCACACATAAATCCTCTGATAATCAATTCTCCAACCTGGACCAAGAGCCCTGCTGCTGTTTCCCCTCCGAAGGCCCCTCTGTTTCCTAGGAACGAATATTCCCATTACCCTGGCTCAGAAGGTAAATTAGCTTGGCTTGGCCCTACCTTCTGGGCAGTCTCCAACTTCAACAGCTCCCTGCCCCCCTCCCCAGCCTCCCCCCCCCCAATCTGAGGGTTTGTTTACATTTATAACATATACACCCCCCCCCCATCTCCCTAGTGGGAGAATAGAATCCCTGTGTCAAGGATACCTCATTACAGGGTGAAGGTAACCACCCACCCCCTACTGATTGAAAAGCTGGCATTTAAGCTGGGCCTTGAAGCATGGCTAGGACTTAAACAGGCAGAAATTGGGAGAGAGGGAGTGGGGGAAGGGGATATAGTCTAGGTGGAGGGAATAACACAGCTGGGACGCTTATGGTGTTTGGGAGAACAGGGAAGACCCCAGGGAGGACCATAAAACCATAGAATGTGGGAGCTAGAAGGAAACTTCCAGACCATCTTTAGGCCTTTTATGCTGGGGATTCTTTTAGCAGTCTAGTGAAGCCTTCTCAGAAAAAGAACACATTTCTCAGAATAAAATAAAATACATCAGATTACAAAGGAAGCCAATTAGAGTGAGATCTAGATAGCAAAGTATTTTTTAAAAAGCTCCCAGATCCTTGGCTGATCTAATTCAAACTCTTGTTTTTACAAATGGGGCAACTGAAATGAAGATGCTGAGAGAGGAAGATTGAATTGATCAGAGGCCCAGAAGTCACCTGGTGGTAGATTCTGGTGTGAAACCCAAGTAAAGAAGTACAGTGTGTGTGTGTGTGTGTGTGTGTGTGGGCAGCTGGGTAGCTCAGTGGATTGAAAGCCAGGCCTAGAGATGGAAGGTCCTAGGTTCAAATCTGGCCTCAGACACTTCCCAGCTGTGTGACCCTGGGCAAGTCACTTGACCCCCATCGCCCACCCTTACCGCTCTTCCACCTATGAGCCAATACACAGAAGTTAAGGGTAAAAAAAAAAAAGAAGTACAGTGAGAGGAGACTGGCCAGGATGGTGTTATTCAGTCATTTCAGTCATGTCCCACTGTTTGCCACCCCAGTGGGGCTTGAAAAAGTTGGTAGGGACCAGAATTTAGGCAGTTCAAAATCTTAAATGTCAGGCTAAGGAGCCAGGACAAGCTCAAGATAATAGGGCGTGACTAAAGGGTTTTGAGCCAGGCTGTATTGTAAGATTTTTAACATTGAGGGGGCAGCTGGGTGGCTCAGTGGATTGGGAGCCAGGCTTTGAGGTGAGAGGTCCTGGGTTCAAATGACATCTCAGATGCTTCCTCATTTTGTGACCCTGGGCAAGTGCCTATGCCTTTCCACTCTTCTCCCTTGGAACCAATCCATGATATTGATTCTAAGATGGAAGGTAAGGGTTTGCTTTATTTATTTATTTAACCAATTAACAAATTTCCACATGAGTTCTCCGAAGTTATATGATCCATATTGTCTCCCTCCCTCCTCTTAGAGCTGACAAGCAATTTGGTCTGGGTCATGTGTGTATTATCACACAAAACATATTTCTGTATTGTTCATTTTTGTAATTGAATAATCCTATAAAAACAAAAACCCAAAGAAACAAGTGAAAATTCATATGCTTTCCTCTGCAGAAGAGTTTAGAACCAGAGGGCCAGTACTCCCTGTGTGACCTTGGTCTAGTTGCTTTACCTCTCTCTACCTCAGTTTACTCATGTATAAAATGAAGAGATTGAATTCAAGAATTCTTAACCTGGGGCCCATGAACTTGGAATGGGGGAAAACAAATGGCATCTTTCTTCTGATATAATTGGGTTCCTTTGTAAGCTAAATGTATTTTATTTTCTATATTTTAAAACATTATTCTGACAAGGGGTCCATGGTTTCAACAGATTGCCAAAGGGATCCAGGACCACCCCCCCCAAAAAAAAAAAAAAAAAAAAAAGCTAAGAACCTTTGGGTTAGATGCTCTCTGAGGTTTCTGCCATCTAGACTTGCTAGGAAAAGCTCTACCTCAACAACTATTAGTTGTGTGTGTGTCCAGATAACTGACTCTCCAGTCAGGGGAATTAAGGGCCTGGGGCCTAGTCAGGCTTTAGCTAAGGGCCTCCCCCAAGCCAAGAATGGGAATGCAAAAATAGCTCCTGCCCGCAAGGAGTTTTCTATCTAATCTCCTATGCAGATGAATCTGATAGCTTGTGTCACCGGAAAGCAGAGAAGGGAAACTAGGGAAGATTCCTCTCCTGGGCAAAAACCTGTCCGTTTGGAGCCTCGCTCGGGCTTGGAGTCAGCCCTCCGGGGCCCCGGCGCCATCGCCCTGGGCTTGGGTCTTGCTCTAGGTTGTTTATTTCCCTGTTTTCTTTGCGCTGACCTATCTGCCTAAGAGCTCTCAGAAGGGGGCCATGCTGGGGGTCTCCCCAGGGAGGAGAGCTTCCTTTTTCTTTTGTGCGTTTGCCTTCAGTCTGCCCTGAAAGAAGGCTCCCTTGGACCAGTTTCTGTGGGTCCCAAACCACAGCGCCACATCACAACCAGTCTCTTCTGCCCCCAACTCCAGCTTCTCTTCTAGTTCCCAGAATTATAAGGCGAAGCCCGGGCCAAGATGCTCGGAGCCAGATTGGGTGCTTCTGGAGGTGGCTGAATTACCCCAACTAAAGGCCTTTTGTTTAAGAAGCTTTGGGCTTTCTTGTGCAAAACGAGGTAGCCCGGTCTTTGGGGAGGGGTCCATTGAAGTGTTGATGAAGCCATTTTCCCTTAGGGTCAAGCTTCAGACTTCCGATTCCAAACCTGCCGAGCGGTCCCTCCCCGGGGGGAAACTCTCGGAGGTCTTCAAACCAAATCAAATCAAATCAACACACATATTCATGGAACTCCTAGGGTGCTCTGGGAAGAGCCGGGCCTCTGGGACTAGAAATCGGAGGGGGAGGAAGATGCAAACTTGAGAAAAACATTCTCCCAGGCCCCCTGGTTCCCATTGCCCGGTTGAATGGAAAGATTCCTCTCACATTTGACAGATGGGGAAACTGAGGCTTGGAGAGGGGAAAGGACGTGCCAAGAACACGAGTCATCGGTAACTCCTGTGGCATTTCGTTCACATCCGTCAAGTGGGCCTCTCAGCCTGGAGCTGGAAGGGCCTGTGTGCATATCTGATCCTGGGGCCCCGATGGCATTTGCCTTCTCCTCCCCCTCCTCCTTCCCCCCCCCCCCACTGGCTTTAGCAGAGGGCTGGGCTCAAGGTAACAGGTCAGCACATACTTGTGGAATGACTGACTGCGGGAAACCGGCAAAGAGTTAAATTGCAACTGCAGACAACAATAAGAGATACTTCCCCCTAGAAGTCCTCTGGAGTGGGGGTGGGTGGAGGAGACTAAGCTGGCGGGGAGTCCCTTCCCCTAAAGTGCTGGATAGAGGCTGAGTCTCCCAAATCTGGAAATTGGCTGAAGAAATTCCCTCTTTTTCCCCTCTTCTACTCTACAGTAGTGTGTCTGCACTGGCCACCTACAGGGTCATTGCTAACATTCTTTGGATCGGGGTTTGAATTTAATCTTTATAATTTTGCTCTTGTTCCAAATGCACAAAGCTCTTTCTGGCCCCCATTCCTAGGTCCAAATTCTAATAGAACCCTAGCCTCTGCCCCTTTTGGTGCTCTCAGCCTGGTAGAACTGAGTCTGGGAAAAGAGCTCCCTGCCTGGGCCCAGCTGCCTACAGTCAGGAAAGGTTCTGCGTGGGGTTGGGATGGGAAGCTTTCCTGTTTTTAACCTCCAGGGAAGGAGTCTTCACCTTAATCTCTCTTCCCCACTCTCTAAACCCAATCCCCCATCTAGCAATCCTCAGTGGGAAAGTGCTCCTCTATTATGTCTAACCTAAATCCCTCCTGTTGCAATTTAAGCCAACAGTGGAGGTCTCCAGTGTAACCAGACCAGAGATCCTTAGAAAGGTTTCTGCTCATTAGCCTTAAACAGGGACTGGTACTCCAGAAAGATGTGGGTAATTAGAAGCCTATAGTTTCACTGAGGTCCATCAATTCCATTTCCCCTTCTCCTCCTCTTCCCAGTATGTCATTTCTGTAGGGGAAAAAAAAAAGAGACACAGCTCAGGGCAAGGATGGGCAAGGGCCCCTCTACCCTTCCACAATGAAAGGACATGGCATTCGAGGATACCTGGGGACTCATCAACTAGGTGACAGGTGCCCCTGCCTTGGTGATCATCATGGATGTTGGATCTGTTGGAGTCTAGGAATTCTGATTCCTGGGTTTTTTGCTCAGACCTATGGAAATGAATTTCTCTGTGCTTCAGTTTCTCTATCAGTAAGCATGTTATTTGCTTGGAGGTAGGTGTTCAGCTGTTCGGCTAGAGGATCATCAAATTAGCCTCGCTGAAAAGAAGGATCCAAACCAAACTTTTTGTGAATAGTCACCATGTCCCCAACCCAGTCCTTGGCAGGAGGGCCCCAGTGAATTCCTGAAGCCTTGTGCCCTTTGGCCTGTCCCCCAGGCTGGGACAAACCCAGAGAGTAGGAGTATATATCTGTTAATATCCTTGGGAGAGGCTTAAAAGGGGGCAGGATGAGCAAAGAATTTGGAGGGGAGGTGCTCAGCCCCTTATTCCCTGGCCCTCCAGAGACAGACAAGGCAAAAAGAGACAGATCCAGAAACACAGAGATGGACAGAAACAGGGACAAAGACAGAAAGACAAACTGAAGCAGAGATAAGACCTACTTTAATCTCCTGCCTTTGGTTCATGCACCTGGAGATGGGCCACATAAATACATAAACTATTATCTGTGCCTGGGTTATCTTCTCAAAATATTCACTTTTGGACAGAAATCACTCACCACATTCTCTTGGAAGGGAAAAAGAACATTTTTTTTTTAATTACTGCCCTTCAGGTGTTACAAGGTAAATAAGTCCAGACTGTTAACAGAAATTTACTGAGAACTCCTTATGTCAGAGGCCATTTTTGGATTATCTGGTATTTTGGGTTTTCTGTGATCTCCTCTCTCCTATAATGCCCTTTGAATGATCATTTAAGTTGGAGTGTAACAGTAAGAGGGGCTATTTGGAGGAGGAGGAGACTCAGAGGGGCATTTGGCCTTAAACACCAACGTGGAGGATAAAATTATAGATGAATAACTTGTTAAACAATCTGGGACCTGTGTCCTGGACATTTGCTACCCAGCAGTGCCCATTGGTGAACCAGCTAGACCTAGAATCATAGGGACTAAGTTCTAGGTTTGGTTAAGGAGCCCCCTCATTTTCCCTCTGTCTCCAAGTTCTTTTTAAAACTAGTGCATAGATTTTGAAGGTTCTCCCCAGCTCAGATATTCTAGGTTGAGAGAATATAAGCTTCTTGGGAACAGGTTGGGGGTCTGTTTTCATGTTCACCTTTGTGCCTAGGGCATAGTAGGTCCTTAATAAATACTAGCTGGACTTGTGGTGGTTCTGTCATTACATGAAGCCACTCCGCAATATTCTTATACACATATAAATTTAACCCACACGGTTATTTGTAAAACACTATTAAGTTCAGCGAAGTCTTAGTTCTGTACCTAGACTTTGTTCTTTTCCATAAGTGTAGAGACCTAGCCCAGAGTCTTCCGACAAGTGTGAAGCTTTTCCTTCTGCATTACGGTAGATTGGGGGGCTAGGGAGAGGGAAATCTTTCCCAAAGGCACAGACTTCTTCAAGTCCCGTGCCAATCTGCCCTCTCCCCTTCTCTCCAATAAAGGAAAAAGACGGCAGTATTATATGTGTTTGCGCATATATATACTTGTCTATATATATTTCTCAAAAGTTGTAGTGAAGAAGCGTTAGCTGAACTAACGAGAAATGCAAGCGAGAACCCAAGAGAAGAAAGAGGAGAGAGAGAGAGAGAGAGAGAGAGAGAGAGAGAGAGAGAGAGAG
>NW_025387969.1:760-5967 GCF_016433145.1 Gracilinanus agilis | reverse complement strand
GTTTGGGGGAGCAAATTCGAATTATACAATATATACACATTAGCATATTTATTTAAGCTTATTTGTGTGCATATTATATATAATTAAGTATATATACATATTTATATAGAGATATAGATATGGACATAGACTGCATATAAAGTGAATATGAGGCAATTTTGGGAGAGAGGATGTCAGCAGCTCAGAGTATCAGGAAAGGCTGGTCCTGCAAACTCAGGCTATCTTGGACAAGAGCAGTCTTGTACACTTGCTTGAAATAGATGCATCCATTTGGCCAAGCATGGCTCATTACCTCACGCATGGCAGTTCTTTTTTCTTTTAATCGCTCAAAACATATTTCCATATTATTCATTTCTTTTAAAACCAAAACCCCAAATCATATACCCAAATAAACAAGTGATAAATCATATTTTCTTCTGCATTTCTACTCCAACAGTTCTTTCTCTGGAGGCAGATAGCATTCTTTGTCAGAAGTCCCTCCGAATTGTCCTGAATCACTGAATTTCTCTTAGTAGCAAAGTCTTATCACATTTGATCGTTTCACAATATTTCAGTTACTGTGTACAATGTTTTCCTGGTTCTGCTTATTTCATTCTGCATCAGTTCATGGAGGTCTTTCTGAAATCATCCTGTCCATCATTCCTTATAGTACAATAGTATTCCATCACCATCATAGACCACATTTTGTTCATCCATTCCCCAATTGAGAGACATCCCTTTAGTTTCCAATTCTTTGCCACCACAAAAAAACAGGTATCAATATTTTTTGTACAAACAGGTCCTTTCTCATGTTTTTTATCCCTTTGGGATACAAACCCAGCAGTGGTATAGCTTGATCAAAGGGCAGGCAGTCTTTTAAAGCCCTTTCACCATACTTCCAAATTGCCTTCCAGAAGGGTTGAATCAATTCACAACTCCATCAGCAAATGCATAGCAGTTCTTGACTTTAAAATGGTCCATCTTCTTTTTCATCCCTACATTCCACTGATTCATTTCTTTCTCTCCAAATCCTTTTCAAAGTTTCTTATTTGTTACATGTAGCAGGCAATCCATATCTCCCATGTGCTTCTTCATTGCCCCTTGGGCAATACTCATTTCTAGTTCCTTAGAGACTGTATTATTCCTTGACTTGCAGCCATTTGTGTTTAAAGAAAAAAAATAGACCTTTGTTTTTGGGAGAAACCTGGGATCATTAAAAGGGCTTTACAATTTTCTCAAGCCAATAATACATCTGATTCTTTCTTTCCTTGTTTTATTCTAGAATTGCCTGACTAGATGTCCATTTGTATTGTCTATCCCTAGAGTTATAAACTGATGGACATGCTCTCTAGGTTGTCTATTTAACTGCACACCACAAGCTGGTCAATGAGCATTCTTTGTGCATTTAGTTTTTCCTACCCTGCTTGTTTGGCCAAATTCTTTTGAGCGATTACAGGAAGCTCTGCAATGTTGCCATGTTTGATGCAACTGGTCCAATGTCATTCACAAACGGGAGAGTCTGAAGGGTCTGCCAGCCAGTGCATTCATGAGTCATGTGTGACAATTTAGAAAGATGATATACATTTGGAAGAGGTCTCCCACATTTGAAAAGAAGGGAAGGAGGTATATTTCCTCCTTTCTTTAGTGGGGGCCAAGATTTGTCACAACACTACAATGTAGTTTCATTTTTGCTCTTACCATTCCTTGTATTTATGTTGTTGTCAGTGTCCTTATTTTCCTGATCCTTCTAATTTTGCTTTGCATCAGTTAAAAAACCATCCTGCTATTCTTCTGAGCAAGAAGGAAAGATATAGGCCACAGGAGAGTAGTAAATTTGGAATTGGTTGAATGATCAGATCTAAAGAGTAGCTATTAATGTCAACTTGTTTTTGTTGTTGTTCAGTCATTCATCTGTGTCTCACTCTTCGTGATCCTGTGGACCACTGCACATGAGTACTGTCCGTGGTGTTTTATTGGCAAATATACTGGAATGGTTTGCCATTCCATTTCCTTCTGCAGTGAACTGAAGCAAACGGAAGCAGAGTGACTTGCTCAGGGACACACAGCTTATAACTGTTTGGAGCTGCATCTAAACTCAGGTCTTCCTCTGAACCACCTAGCTGTGTCTGTGTCAACTTGGAGAGAGTTCTCTAATGGAATTTTCCAGGGATCTGAACTTGGCCCCTATTCCTTGCTTTTATGAATCATATCAATGCCTTCCTTAAAAAAAATAAAAACAACTTTCAGATGATTCAGAGCAAAGAGAGATAACTAATATGTTGGATGATAGAGTCAAGACCCCAAATCTAATAAAGGGGTATTTAATACAAGTGAATATAAAGTCTTCTACATGGATGCAAGGAATCAAATGTACAAATACAGAATGTGGAAGGTGAGACTAGACAAGAGCTCGTGTGAAAAAATGCATGGGGGGAGGATACATATTATCAGCAAGATGGTGTCCTACGTATATTCCCTCATCCCCAAACCTTGAAACAACAAGAAATGCACCAAACCTATAGAAAACGAGAGCTTCTTCTAAAAAGAAGAAAAGATGGCATGCTTATAAAAAATGTAAATCTTTATGAAATACCAAGGGATGTCTGAACTTCCTGGAGTTCCCACTAATGCCAACCACCTCCATGCTGACTAGTATGCAACATGAGCATTTCTTTATCCTCACATCAGTGACTTCTGACTGCCTGCCACATTACAAAACATATAGAAAACATGGATTCTACCCAGCCACATCATAAAAAGAGTATATGACAATGATGGGGCTGATTTAGAAGTACAAAACCAGCTACTAGTGATGGGGATTCCATTTCTGAGGGAAATGGAGCTATCAACCTGCTATAGCAATCTTCCTATGAAGGTTATGGTATGGCGCCAGCTAAACTCCAATATCTCCTCATTGAAGGCTGAGGCCTCTCAGCCACAAGGGTCACAACAGGATAAAATGTGCATGCCACCACAGTGGAAAGGAAAACAGTGTGGAGGGAGGCCAAGAATAGAAGAAAAAAGGCTGAAAAACAAAATAGTCAAGAGAGAAAGGCTGGGAATGAGCCCAGATCCCAAATAGATTGACCAACAGTGTGACTCATAAAGAAAGAATGAAAAACGAGCAAGCATCCTATAAAAGGCCACAATACTGTAATGAATATTATTCTTTAAATGAAGATGAAGAAAGAGATCAAGAAAACACATTTGCTAATTCCCCAGAAATAACAAGACAACAATAATAAACTTTGCAGTTGATTCATTGGAGAAATAAAACTCTTAAAAGTAAAAATTGTCAGGGGGAGGGGAAGGAAGAGGGGTTCAGCCAAGATGATGGAGGAAAAGCAGCAGTTCTCCCGAGGTCTCCCAAAATTCCCCTCCAAACAACTTTAAAATGATACTTCAAAACCATTTCTAGAGCAACAAAATCCACAAAAGACAGAGCAAAACAATTTTCCACTCAAGAAGAACTAGAAGGTCAGCAGGAAAGGTCTATCTCACTGGAGTACAATCCAGTGCAGACAATACCCTGGCATGTATAACAGGCTACCCTGTGGAAAGTCTGCAGCACACCTTGGAGGTTAACTGAATTGGCTGCATCAGTGAGTTCTAGAATTCTCGAGAAGTCCACAGATAGCAAATGAGTTGGAATCTGGTCAGAAGGAGAACAGAAGGGTCCTTTTGCTGGTTCTAAGTGCAGATCTGTGGAATTGTCCAAAAACGGGACACACTCCTGGGTTGCAGTCTCAGGGTGAGGAGGAGTACAAGTTACACCAGAACTTGTATCCAGAGGGGAGTTGGGAACCCTAGTCATAGCTCCAGTACAAAAGAAAAATTTATGAGGTTGCTCAAACCAGAACAAAGGCCAGGAAAATAATAAGCATACCTCTCCTTATATTGTACCACTTTGGAAGAACTGAAAACATATAGATCCTCCAGATCTAGCTCTAAAAAAATCTGAAGCTTTGAACAGTGCTCCCTCCACTGCAGGAGCAAAACCCAACTTTAATATAAGTTTAAAAGTCAGGAAAGAGATTGGAAAGATGAGAAAACAATAAAAAAGAATTCAATCATAGAAAGGTACTATAGTGACAGAGAAGATCAAAATAGAAATTCAGAAGAAGAAACAAAGTCAAAAACTGCTATATCCAAGCCTTCAAAGTAAAGTATGAATTGGTCTCAGGCCCAAAAAGGATTCCTAGAAGAACTCAAAAAGTATGTAAAAAATCAAATAAGAGGGGGCAGCTGGATAGCTCAGTGGATTGAGAGCCAGGCCTAGAGATGGGAGGTCCTAGGTTCAAATCTGGCCTCAGACACTTCCCAGCTGTGTGACCCTGGGTAAGTCACTTGACCCCCATTGCCTACCCTTACCACTCTTCTGCCTTGGGGCCAATACACAGTATTGACTCCAAGACGGAAGGTAAGGGTTTAAAAAAATCAAGTAAGGTTACATTTATTATTTCTGCTCTTTTGTATTTGTTTGCAATGATTCTATGCCCTATAACATGGTCAATCTTTGTGAATGTGCCATGTGCAGTTGAAAAGAAGGTGTATTCCTTTTTGTCCCTATTTATTTTTCTCCACATATCAATTAAATCTAATTTTTCTAGGACTTCATTCACCTCTCTTACCTCTTATTTATTTTTCGGTTTGATTTATCTAGATCTGACAGAGGAATATTTAGATCTCCCACTAGTATGGTTTTACTATCTATTTCCTTCTTGAACTCTGCCAGTTTCTCCTTTATGAATTTGGGTGCTATGCCACTTGGTGCATACATATTGAGCAGTGTTATTTCCTCATTGTTTATACTGCCTTTAATCAGGATGTAATGACCTTCCCTGTCTTTTTTAATCATATCTATTTTTACTTGGCTTTGTCAGAAATCATAATAGCCACTCCTGCCTTCTTTTTCTCATTTGACACCCAAAAGATTTTGCTCAAACCCTGAACCTTAAACTTGTGTATGTCCACCCGCCTCATATGTATTTCTTGTAGACAACATATGGTGGGATTTTGGTTTCTAATCCACTCTGCTATTTGCTTCCGTTTTATGAGCAAGTTCATCCCATTCACATTCAGAGTTATAATCATCAGTTGTGCATTTGCTGACATTTTCGAATGCTCCCCCATTCCTACCCCCTTTTTCCTTATACTTTTTCCTTTTAAACCAGTGGTTTGCTATTGAGCCACTATCCCTTATCCCCTCCCTTGATTAACTTCCCTTT
>NW_025387969.1:0-688 GCF_016433145.1 Gracilinanus agilis | reverse complement strand
TGTTTTTAAAGGCCTTATGAATTCCCTCCCCCTCCTCCCCTCCCTTTTTTTGACCTCCCCACTCCCCTGCTCCCCTTGGCTTATCCCTTCTGACTTTCTCAGAAGGGTTAGATAAGAGTTTTATGTCCCAATGGATAGTATAGCTACTCTTCCCTCTCCGGGTTGATTACACTGAGAGTAAGGTTTGATTATTACCTCTTAATGCTCTCTTCCTCTCCTTCTTATAATAGTATTTGTCCCCTCTCCCTCCCATGCCCTCTTTGTGTGTAATAGAATGTCCTATTTTCTTATTCACTCAAGTTTCTCTTGGTGTCCCCTGCTATTCACCCCCTCTTTCCCATCCCCCATGTCATCTTAGATTATTTAGTGTTCCACCCTCACCCTGTGAATTATTCTTCTGATTACTATAATAGTGAATATTATAATAGTGAATAGAGTTCACTACAGAGAATTATACATAACATTTCTCTACATAGGAATACAGATAATTAGATCTCACTGAGGCCCTTAAAAAGGCAAATTTAAAAATTATAAGTTTTCTTTCTTTCCCCTCTGTATCTTATTTACCTTTTCAGGTTTCTCTCGATTTTTGTGGTTGGATATCAAACTTTCCATTTAGCCCTGGTCTTTTCTGTGCAAATACCTGGAATTCTTCAATTTTGTTGAATGCCCATAATTTCCCCTGGAA
>NW_025387968.1:0-8038 GCF_016433145.1 Gracilinanus agilis | reverse complement strand
GGAAGGAAGGAAGGAAGGAGGAAAAAAAGAGTGCTTTCCCTCCATTGGAATGGTAAGTGCATGTTATCCAAATGGAGCCCCCACTGCTATATTGCATTAATTAGTGAATAGAGATGTGAGCAGCCAACAGAACCAAGACAGTTTAGAGTCTTATAGAGACTGCAGTAGGGATTCCTGATATGTTCTAGTCCATCAGTTTCTGTTCCCAACTATGAGGGAGTCTAGGGCTCTTACCAGGAACGTAGTTATCTCCAAACAAAGTGTAAAGTGGAGGTATTTGATTCTGATGTTTCTCCAACTCCCCTTGATTATCATCAGACTCCCTCCAAAGAAAAGAATCCAGCAAGACCAAGATCAGAAGCTATGAAAAGAAAAGGACAACCTCACTATTATTTAAGGTGCATAGAGGATTCTGGTTCACTCCAGGGTTTGAAATCTGGAACTTAGAAGATGAAGATTCAAAAGATTTCATCAATCTGGTACAAAATCAAGAGGTTTTTCTTGATGAGGCAACAGACTGATGTCCTGGAAATGGTTCTTTTTTCTTCTTCTTCTTCTTCTTTTGAGTATCTTTTTGGACACAGATCTCTGACTTTGCAAAAGATGCAAAGGCTAGGTTCCTTAATAGTCCCCAAAAGGCTATGGTTTCCATAATGATAGATGGCTTAGACCCTATACTGGGAAATTTATTGTCCCAAAATTAAAAATGTGATTCCCTGAGATAAGGATTTCCATTTTTAGACACCATAGTATAGGAAATTTATAAAAAGCAAATAACATATATTGTGACAACTTAAAATTAAGTCTTAAGACAAAAGGGAGATTTTACTCCACAATTTGAAGTATTTTTCATATAAGAATTGATTTTAAGGGTTAAGGATTGCTTTTTCTCAATCCCTCTTGATCCCTCCGACAGCCCTCGCTTTGCATTCTCCATTCCCATAGTCAATCACATAGGGTCTAACCCTCGATTTTAGTGGCATGTACTTCCACAGGGAATGGCTAATTCCCCTACATTATGTCAAAAATTTGTTGCTCAATCTATCGACCCCATTAGGACTCATTATCCCTTAGCCTATCTCATTCATTACATGGATGATCTCCTCATTGCTGCCCCTTCCCCCTCATTGACACAGACTATAGCCCAGGCTATCGTCAGCGTGCTCAAAGCCCGTGGCTTTAGCATTGCCCCAGACAAAATTCAAACTCAATACCCCTTCACCTTTCTAGGATTTTGACTTGAACCCGACCGGCTGTTTTCTAATAAAGTCGAGCTTAAACGCTCTTCTCTTAAGACTCTTAATGACTTTCAGAAGCTTCTAGGGGACATTAATTGGCTACGCCCCTACCTGCAACTTTCCAAGGCAGACCTCCGTCCTCTGGAGGATATCCTGCGAGGGGATGCTGACCCTTCCTCCCCTCGTTCTTTGACTCCGGCAGGTGACGTTTCCCTCAAAAAGGTAGAACAGGCTATAGCTACACAGAATATTGGATATTTCTCTCCAGAATTGTCCCTATACCTTCTTATTTTTCCCACTGAGTTTTCTCCCACTGGACTCCTATGGCAAGATCCTTCTCCCCTCATTTGGATACATCTCCCCATGCACAATCGGAAGATTCTTGCCTCTTACCCCGATTTGATTGCCCGTATAGCTATGATAGGCATTCGCCTTTCCACACGCCATTTTGGCCGTCCCCCTGACCACATAGTATCCCCTTATAGCAGAGAACAGCTAGACTGGCTCAAATCTCAGAATGACAATTGGGCTATACACATCTCCACATTTCAGGGCATCTTAGACAATCACATGCCCAGTAACAAATTGCTACAGTTTTTCAATTTTACTCCCTTTATACTCACACACCATACCCGATTCTCCCCCATTCCAGGGGCACCCACAATCTTTGTGGATGGTTCTAAAACTGGCCTTGCTGCCATAGTCATGAACAATCACCCTCGTTCTATCCGAACTCCTTATGAGTCCGCGCAGCTGGTGGAACTTTATGCTGCTCTAACAGTTTTTCATTCTCTGCCTGATACTCCATTCAATCTCTACTCGGATAGCAGATATGTTGTCCAATCCCTACTCCGACTCGAAATCATTCCTGCGGTTCAGCCAACAACCGCTACCTTTTCTCTTTTTTTCCAACTCCAGCAGGCCATTCGATCACGGTCCTGTCCCTTTTTCGTGGGCCATATATGTGCCCACTCCGGCCTCCCAGGCCCCTATCTTTTGGGAACGATCTCGCAGATTAACACACTCGCTTAATTGCCTCAGCATCTATGTCCACCCCTTCTACTGCCCTCTCGCCCGACCCTGTTTCCCTCGCTACAGAGGCACACAGGCTTCACCACCTCAATTCTCAATCCCTTCGCCTAGCCTACAAAATTTCCAGGGAACAGGCCAGGTCAATTGTGAAAAATTGTAAGAATTGTGTTACTCTCTTGCCTGAACCCCATTTGGGGATTAACCCCCGTGGCCTTCTTCCCGGCCATCTATGGCAAATGGACGTCACCCACGTCCCCTCTTTTGCTAAACTCAAGTATGTCCATGTTTCCATTGATACGTTTAGTGGCTTTCTTTTCGCATCTGCACAATCCGGGGAAGCCACTAAACACGTCATCAAACATATGTTTCTTGCTATGTCTATGATGGGGAAACCTCTCTCCATTAAAACAGACAATGGCCCTGGCTATACCAGCCAAGCCTTTAAACAGTTTTGTTCCCAATTAGGCATAAAACATGTTTCAGGCATACCCTATAACCCACAAGGGCAAGGTATTGTCGAACGAGCAAACCAAACTCTTAAAAATACTCTTTTTAAACTCAAGGCTCAAGAGACCCTTTATCCGTTAAATGGCAATCAGACTCTGCTTCTTGCTCACGCCCTCTTTGTTCTTAATTTCCTTACGCTGGATGCTGAAGGGCGTTCTGCTGCTGATCACCACTGGCATCTGCATACTTCATCTAATTTGGCCACAGTCCTTTGGCGCGACCCTCTCACTGGCCTCTGGTGCAGCCCTGACCCTGTCCTTACTTGGGGAAAAGGTTCCGCCTGCATCTTTGATAAAACAGCGAATAATGCCCGTTGGGTCCCGTCTAGGTTGATCAAAACCTTTACCTCCGACACTAATCTTGATGGCCCAGGGCTTACCCCTGAGAAACCTTCTCTTCTTTCCGCAGGAAGATGACTTCTCCTTGGAATTACCTCCTCTACATCTTCCAGTTATTCCTTGCCTGCCACGGTCGGAGCCCTCACTTCCCTGCCAGACAAACGTGGGAAATCATTAACCCGATCAACCAAAGAATCCTTTCGAGGGTCACCTCACAGAACATGCCTCCCCTCACTTGGTTCCCCGAGCTTTTTATTGACTTTTGTCAACTAGGAAAC
The DNA here is from genome assembly GCF_016433145.1 of Gracilinanus agilis. Lineage (NCBI taxonomy): Eukaryota > Metazoa > Chordata > Mammalia > Didelphimorphia > Didelphidae > Gracilinanus > Gracilinanus agilis. The sequence goes on along the minus strand of NW_025387968.1, from coordinate 4,645 downwards.
CCTTCTTCTTCCTCGTTTCACTACTGTTCACCTGCCATTCAACCTCCGCCCAGGACGAATATGATACCTACATTCCCCATCTACGGTTGTCCAGGATTCTCCCAACCTGACTTTTGTGGTGGTCTTTCCGAAGGATTCTGTGCCATCTGGGGGTGTGAGACTATCGGTACTGTACATTGGGTCCCAAAAAATCGGGATCTTATCCAAATTACCAGCGGACCTCGACCGCCTTCTTGTATTTTGAACAATCCCCCTAAGATCCCTAATTGTAATCCCCTTAACATCTCTTTTACCAACACCGGGAAATTGGATTCCCGATGGACCAATGGCCTCACCTGGGGATTGCGCCTTTATAAGACAGGCCCAGATGATGTCGTTCTTATGACTATTCGCCTCCGAATCAAAACCATCACAGTTTCGGTTGGCCCTAACACCATTCTTACTGAACGACAACCCCCACTTCCCCCCCTTCTGCCAGTAAGGTTCCCTTCTGTTACCTACACTCTCCTTGATAACTCCAGACCCCATTCAATCTCTGCCAAGTCTAGACCTCACCTGACCCCAAACCCAATTCCTTACCTCCCTCCTACTTCTACCTCTCAGCGTCTCCTCAACCTTATTTTCGGTGCATATACGGCCCTAAATTTCTCTCAACCCAATAAGACTAGAGACTATTGGTTATGCCTCCCTGCTGCCCCTCCTTACTATGAAGCTTTTGCTTTAACCCTCGATCCTGAATACTACATCCAGCCCCCTGAACATTGTTTTCACAGATCCCCCAAGCTTACTATTTCTGATCTCTCTGGGTCCGGTCTCTGCCTGGGGAAACCACCCTCTCCTTATGATTCTTTATGCAATTCCACTTTGCGGATGCATCTAGGTAGTTTCTACCTGCTCGCACCCAATAACACCTTTTGGGCGTGTAACACCGGCCTCACTAAATGCATCATAGGGACCCGTTTCAATTTTCTCTGAATTCTGTATCCTTATATCCCTTTGGCCCCGCATTACTTATCATTATGGCCCCTACGCTTTAACAACAATTGACCCCTTTGCCTTGCGGCATAAACGAGAAGTTCTTTCTCTATTATCACCCTCTTAGGCCTCGGAGGAATAGCTACCGGCATAGAGCGATTAGCTCAGAGGAAGAAGGAGGCGGAGGCACGAGAAGGATGGTTCAATACACTCCTTAAAGGCTCCCCTTGGCTATCTACTCTGATCCCTACTATTATTACACCACTTCTCATTCTTTTATTAGCTCTTACTTTTGGCCCTTGGGTTTTCCAATGTCTAACCAAATTCATTAAATCAAACATCGACTCAGCCCTTGATAAGTTTCCTACGGTTCAATACCATCGTATTGAGATAGCGGACGCGGAACATCCTCACGATACTCGTCTACATTTTTCCAACAGGGCGGTAACCCAATGACGGGAATAGCACAGGTCCTCGACCCTTGATGGTCGAGTAACTCCCCCTATGTAGCCTAAGACAGGGGCCGTCGCTGCGAATATCATCTATGGATCAACTGGGAAACATAAGGTGCTTTGAGAAATATGGTATAGACTTGGAGGAAACAACGGTCAAAAGGAGTGCACTTAGTTATCATGCCCTTCATTTAAAAATAAAAAAAAGGGTGAATTGTTAGGAGCCAAGACTATAAAATAAAAATAGTAACTCTTCAAGGAGAAGGATACGGATCATGAGCCCCGCTCGGGTGGGGACATAATTGCAAAACCTCCTCCAGACTTTCCACATAACAGCATGTTCTTTTCCGCGTTCCTTCCTCGTAACATCTAGTTCCCTTCTCTCTTCATCCCGACCGCCAGCCCCCTCACCCTGAACATATATATTCTTGCCCTGTACCAGCAATAAACGAGCCTTGCACCATTAGACTCCCTTGTCTTCTTGCGTGCTTGGTTTCTCCTCTCTCCCCCTATGGTCTCTCAGGTGGCTGTTTCACAGACCCCACTGTTGTATCCGGCTAGATCCGGACATAGTATGACATAAGGAGCATAGATTCTGAAAACAGAAGACCAGGGTTTGAATCTCCACTCCTGGATTTCCATGCTTCAACTTCCAACTAAAACCCCTCCTTCTGCAAGAAATCTTCCCAGATCCCCTTCGTGTCCTCTCCCTCCATTATCTTCATTTTATCCTGAATATATCTAGTTTGTATATCATTGTTTGCATGCATGTTGTGTCCACCATTTGACTATGAACTCCTTGAGGAGCAGATACTGTCTTTTACCATTCATTGTATCCCTACTCCTTGTCCCAGTGCATGGCATACAAGAGGTTTTTAACCCATATTTGCTATTGACTTCTCTCTTCATTCCAGTCCATCACTTCCCATAGTACCATTCTGATTATGTCATCCCCCCTACTTAATAAATTCAAGTAGCTCCCTATTCCATAATCAAATGTAAAAGCTACTGTTGTCATTCAAAGCCCTTCATAACCTGGCTCATTCTTATAGACTCTCTTTACATCTTACTCCTGTGATGATTAAAATGCAGAGACTGGTTTCTGCATATGAAAAATCAATTTATTAACTAGGATATCAAAAATGAATAAAATGGTTAATGATTCTCTTGATAATCAGAGACACAATGTAAGGGTTTGGGGTTTTTTATCTTAAATATAGCAGTTGTCTTTATAACAGTTCATCACTCAGCCTCCCCTAGACATCAAAAGACAGCTCTAATTGGTGGCTACCTGATGAGGAATTGGGGTTAATAATCCCCAGCCCTCCCCAATTACTTCATGGTGATAGGTGGAGTCATTTGAGTGAGGCCTGGTCATGAGATTTTAATGGCTCTGGATGATCTAAATGGGAAGATAAGAGTTAGATCTGTTTAAATTTTGACCTCCTTATATCAAATGCCCTACACTTTGATGACCATGATGTAAGCCCATGGTGAACATCTGAGTCAGGTCAGTTCTCTTTATAGAGAAGACAAAAAAACTCAATTCTCAGTTTGGACAGAGCTTATCCCAGTTTAGAAGATGCTCCAGGGCAAGGAACATTAAGTACATCTCCAGGATTGCCATAAAAGTTATTTTGAGCCTAGGGAAAACAATGCCACAGGTTAATATTCAAAATCAAATGATACAGTATAAAAATAATTTTCCTCACTCCCAAGTATGTACTCCGTGACAAGTCCTCTTTGTTGTTCAAACAAGATACTCCATCTCCAAAAAGGCATTTTCACTGGCTGTCCTGCATTTCTGGAATACTTTCATCTCTGTCTCTGGGCTTCTCTGCCTTTAAATCCCAGACAAAATCCTACCTTCTGCCAGAGGCTTTGCCCAATTCCCCTTAATTCTGATGGCTTCCCTCTATTGATTCTCTTCAATTTATCATGTATATATCTCCTTTGTACAAAGTGGACTACATGTTATCTTCCCCATTAGACTGTGAGCTCCCTGAGAATAGAGACTATCTTTTATGTTTCTTTATATTCCTAGCATTTAGCACAGAACCAGACACATAGTATGCACTTAATATTGACTGACCTGACTTGACTAACTCTTGACTCTTCTTTAAATCCTCCAAAGAGGGGAAGTCCATCACCTCCCAAAGTAGACCATGACACTTTTAAGCAGCTCTGAATATTAAGTTTCTCCTGAAGTCAAACCTCAATTCGATTCTGCAACTTCCACTTCTTGTTCCTGGCTCTGGCCTCTAGGGCCAAGCAGAACAAGTCTCTGTTCTATATTATAGCCTTCAAATACTTAAAAGACAGCTCTCATGACCCCCTAGATCTTCTCCAGGTTAGACATTAGGTCCTTCGAAGTATCGTCCTGCAACATAGAGGATATTATCATACTAATGACCTTTGTGGGAAAAAGTTATTGCATCATTTGAACCTAGTCCTTTGGGGCTAAGACCAGACTTGTTGCTTAGAGACTAGATTTAATACTTAATTCAGGACTACAGGTCATGCTAATCCCAAAAACTTTCTAGGAGAGTTAGAATTAAAGATAGATACAAGGGATTTAAGGACTTTCCTACTATATCCCAAGAAACCTACATATCTTATCTGGAAACTCCCTCAATGTTGGCTTATCAGCTATTGTTTCTTTGTATTTTCATTTGAACTCTATATAATGTAAAACTTCAAGGCTCATCTTTTTTTTTTTTTTTTTTTGGCTCTCCCAATTGCCAGAGAACTTAATAAACTTATTTCTAAATTTTTCCAGTTCTGGTTTTTCTCTGTCAACAAATCTGGTATCAGAATTGGGATTAGTAGAATCTCTAATGTTTGACACAAGAAGCCTCAAGGCTCACCTGGATCACAGATGATGAATAAATCTTGTGATTTCAGAATTCAGGGAGGAGAGACCAACCTAGACAAGATCAATCTACAAGACAAGAATTGGTTAAGTAACCTTAGGGTTCAGATGGCACACAGTCCTTGTTCCTTTGTTTGAATTCTACATGATATAAGTGACTATATAATACCTTGAAACAAGGAATTACTGAGTAGCATTAAAAGTAGCCAAACCATCCTTATGAGCAAATTAATAATCCTCTTTTTTGATGATCCAAAGGCTCGAGGGGTAATGCTGCCATCTGCTAAATTCAGTCAGTTCTCTCTCTCTCTCTCTCTCTCTCTCTCTCTCTCTCTCTCTCTATATA
>NW_025387967.1:0-8726 GCF_016433145.1 Gracilinanus agilis | reverse complement strand
AGAGAGAGAGATCTGTTTGCTAAGCAAAATGCTTCATGACTAAAATTATTTGCTCTGACCCCCTTAAAGAATTGTATAAATGCAAGCTTAATTTTGGGAGAAGTATAACGTTTATAATACACTGGTCCAGTACCTATATTCAAATTTGTCACCAACTCATTATGTGATCATAAACAATTCATGTGTTCCTCTGGACCTCACTATCCCCTCCAAAAAAGGGGCTTGGGGAAATCATATTGGGCTATCTCAAAAGGATATTATAATGATATTCTCATTAAAGGGTATGGACAAGCTAATTGCCTTATAGTCTAGCTCTAAAAAATTGATAATACAATGCATATGGAAGATTTGGACTAGGGAAAGCCTGGATACAAACATATGCTGATTGTTTGAAATTTGCTCATCAGTGCTAAAGAAGTCAAAGGCACACATGAAACATATCCACATACAAAGGCAAGGAAGAGAATACCTTTACTTTTATACTAGAATATTTCATAACAAATTTATAATATGATTATATCAACAGATTTGTTCTTGCAATTATTTTTTTTCCTCAGGATGAAATTGAAACCTATTTGTAAATTTGCACACAGAAAAGGCTCCATAAGTATTCATCCATTAATCTCTTTTATATTACATGAGCTGATACCTACTTGGGAGTCAAAGAAAGCTTCTTTGGTTCTAAATAAAAACAGTATAGGATTAAGCATTTGATAAAGAATATTTACAGAACCTTATCTGCATCATCATTTTGGAAGTAAGTCCAAAGATCTATGATTCCATTTTAGTTTGGCAGTTATAAATAGAAATACTCTGTGGTAACAATACCACCTACTCTAGACTTCACCAGATTCCCAGAGCTGATAATACCTTTCTGCTCCATAATTATCTTGTATTTATGTTATATATGTTCAGGTTTTTTTTAACCTTTACCTTCAGACTTGGAGACAATACTGTGTATTGGCTCCAAGGCAGAAGAGTGGTAAGGCTAGCAATGGGGGTCAAGTGACTTACCCAGGGTCACACAGCTGGGTGTATATGTTTAATACATGTTTTTTTCATGTTCAAGTTGTCCATCCCTGAAAATGTGTCTTCTTTTATGGCTGAGACTATTCCATTTTGTCGTTTAATTCCCATTATCTAATATATTACAGGTGTTGAATAAGTACTAGTTAACTAATAGATGATACTAATACCTAGCATTTGCATAGCTCTTTATGGTTTGTGAATGATTTTACAAATTTTATATTAATTTATTCTCAAAACAACCAAATGAATCAGGTGCTATTATTATCCTTTTTTATAGATGAAAAAAATTGAGGCAGACAGAGGTTAAACAACTTGTCTAATCAATGACATGGAGCTAGTAAGCTGGATTTGATCTTAGGTTGCTAACTATAAGTTGAGTTCTTTTTCCACTGTACCACCTGGATTTGTGTTGACTAACCTATGGCACACATGCTGGAGCATGCAAGAGGGGGCTGCTCCCTTCCCCCTCTCCACTCACACCTAAGAACATTACTAAATGTTCTTTACCTTTATGAGAGTTTTGGTGATGTCTGTGAGAACAGGAGAGGAGAGAGATATTTTTCCTGTCTTAATATTAAAAGATATGTATTATTTCGAACTCTCTTAAGATCTTTAAAAGAAGAGAAAGTACTTGAATAGGCATTGACATTTAGGGAAGGCAATCTCCATTCTATTTTTATCTCTAGTTTACTACACTGGAAACATCAAAGAATTTCCCTTTGGATAGTATTTGGGTTTTTCTTTCTCTCTTAATTGAGCTGTTATCTTGTTCCCAAAGAGTGCTCATTCAATCTATACTGTCTGATACATATTTTTATATGTATAGTTTCTCTGTTTTTAATTTGCTGAATCACCGCATAAATAGGTTTATTTGCAATTTGCTATGCATTTTCATTATGGAGCAGGCATCTAATCCATTGCCTATTCTGATTATTGAGCCAGAGAGAGCCTGAAAACTAGATCAGAAGATGGACAGGAAACAACTATACAGTCATTTTAAGAATTGTAAAACCATTTTATATTAAAACTAAAAGAAATTCTGAGATATAATTCAAAATATTCCCATGGCTTCAGGTAGTAATGTTATCACCATAATAAGAAAATCAATTCTTTTTTAATAAAATATTCCTAATGAAGGGGATACCAGAGTCAGATTGTCACATATTTCAACATCTGATGATTATCAGTATTCATGAAATTTAACTTAATAGCTAATGTCACAGAAGTATAAACATAATTCTTACATTATAAACATTAAGTTGTAATATAAAATTCAATTGATATATTCATTGATTCTTCTATAACATATGTTTATTTTTCATATTCAGTGAATGTTTCCCTTTGTGAAACCTCCATTACTCACCGGAGGGTAGAACATTCATCCGTGTTCATGACGTCTCTTTCTAAAAATTAAAGGAGAAGTTAATAAAATTGAAAGTAAAAGAACTATTGGATTAATAAATAAGACTAAAAGCTGGTACTTTGAAAAAACAAATAAAATTGACAAAGTACTGGTCTATCTAATAAAAAAGGAAAGGAGAAGACGAAATTAACAGTATCAGAGACAAAAAGGGAGACCTCACCTCTAATGAAGAGGAAATCAAGGCAACCATTGAAAATTATTTTGTCCAATTATATGGCAATAAATATAGCAATTTACAAAAATATAAATTGCCTAGATTAACAGTAGAAGAAATAAAATGCTTACATATTCCCATATCAGAAAAGAAATTTAACAAGCTATCAAAGAACTCCCTAAGAAAAAATCTCTAGGACTAGATGGATTCACAAGTGAATTCTATCAAACCTTCAAAGAACAACTAATCTCAATACTATACAAACTATTTGACATAATAAGCAAAGAAGAAGTTCTACCAAATTCCTTTTATGACACAAATATAATACTGATCCCAAAGCAGGTAGATCAAAAACAGAGAAAGAAAATTATAGATAAGTCTCCTTTAATGAACATAGATGCAAAAATATTAAATAGAATACTAGCAAAAAGACTTCAGAGGGTGCAGCTGGGTAGCTCAGTGGATTGAGAGTCAGGCATAGACATGGGAGTACCTAGGTTCAAATCTTACCTCAGACACTTCCCATCTGTGTGACCCTGGGCAAGTCACTTGACCCCCATTGCCCACCCTTACCACTCTTCCACCTATGAGCCAATACACAGAAGTTAAGGGTTTAAAAAAAAAGACTCCAGCAAGTGAAGATGAGAGTTGTTCATTATGATCAGGTGGGACTTGTACCAGGAATGCAAGGATGGTTCAATATTAGGAAAATCATTCACATAATTGATCATAACAACCAAACCAGCAATAATCACATGATTATCTCAATAGATGCTGAAAAAGCCTTTCACAAAATACAACACACATTCCTATTGAAAAATATAGAAAATATAGGAATAGAAAGACCTTTCCTAAAAATAATAAACTGTATATATCTAAAACCATCAACAAGCATCATATGCAATGGGAATAAATTAGAAGTCTTCCCAATAAGATCAGGAGTGAAACAAGGATGCCCATTATCACCTCTATTATTTAACATTGTACTAAAAACACTAGCAGTAGCAATTAAAGAAGAAAAAGAAATTGAAGGTATTAAAATAGGCAACGAGGAGACTAAGCTATCACTCTTTGCAAATGATATGATGGTCTACTTAAAAAATCCTAGACAGTCAACTAAAAGGTTAATGACAATAATCAACAACTTTAGCAAAGTTTCAGGATACAAAATAAATGGACATAAATCATAAGCATTTCTATATATTTCCAACATATCACAGAAGCAAGAACTAGAAAGAGAAACACCATTTAAAATCACCCTAGACAATATAAAATACTTAGGAATCTATCTACCAAAACAAACACAGAAATTATACAAAAACAACTACGAAACCCTTTCCACACAATTACAACTAGGTCTAAATAATTGGAAAAATATTAATTGCTCATGGGTAGGATGAGCTAAACTTAATGAAAATGACCATACTACCCAAATTAATTTACTTATTTACTACCATAACTATCAAACTACCAAGAAACTTTTGTTACTGAATTAGAAAAAAAATATAACAAACTTCATTTGCAAGAACGAAAGAACAAAAATATCAAGGGAAATAATGAAAAAAATGTGAAGGAAGATGGCCTAGCAGTACCATATCTTAAACTGTAGTATAAAGCAGTGGTCATCAAAACAATATGGTACTGGAGCAGAGACAGAAGGGAGGATCAGTGGAATAGATAGGAAAAGATAGACTTGGGATAAGTGACATCAGCAAGATAGTGTACAATGAACTCAAAGACCCCAGCTTTTGGGACAAAAACCCACTATTTGACAAAAACTGCTGGGAAAATTGGAAAATAGTATAGGAGAGATTGAGTTTAGATCAACATCTCACACCCTATACCAAGATAAATTCAGAATGGGTGAATGACTTGAATATAAAGAGGGAAATATAAGTAAATTAGGTGAGCACAGAACAGTATGCTTATCAGATCTTTGGGAAAGGAAAAACTTTAAAATCAAGCAAAAGTTAGAAAGGATTACAAAATATAAAATGAATAATTTTGATTACATTAAATTAAAAAGTTTTTTTGCAAACAAAACCAATGCAACCAATATTAGAATGGAAGCAACAAATTGGGAAAAATATTTTTAACAAAATATTCTGACAAAGATCTAATTACTCAAATATATAAGGAGATAAATCAATTGGACAAAAAAATCAAACCATTTCCTAATTGATAAATGGGCAAGGGACATGAATAGGCAATTTTTAGATAAAGAAATCAAAACTATCAACAAACACATGAAAATGTGTTTTAAATCTCTTATAATTAGAGAAATGCAAATCAAACCAACTCTGAGGTACCATCTCACACCTAGCAGATTACCTAACATGACAGCAAAGGAAAGTAATAAATGTTGGGGGGGTGACAACATTGGGACATTAATGCATTGCTGATGGAGTTGTGAATTTATCCAACCATTCTGGATGGCAATTTGGAACTATGCACAAAGGACACTAAAAGACTGTCTACCCTTTGATCCATAGCACTTCTTGGATTATATCCCAAAGAGATCATAGGAAAAAAGATTTGTACAAAAGTATTTATAGCTGCATACTTGTGGTGGCAAAAAATTGGAGAATGAGTGTATGCCCTTCAATTGGGGAATGGCTGAACAAATTGTGGTATCTGCTGGTGATGGAATACTATTGTGCTCAAAGAAATAATGAACTGGAAGAATTTCATATGAACTGGAATGATCTCCAGGAACTGATGCAGAACAAAAGGAGCAGATCATTATACACAGAGACTGATACACTGTGGTACAATCGAACATAATGGAATTCTCTACTAGCAGCAATGCAATGATCCAGAACAGTTCTGAGGGACTTATGAGAAAAAAAAAAACTATACACATCTAGAGGAAGAACTGTGGGAGTAGAAACACAGAGAAAAACAACTGTTTGAACACATGGGTTGATGGAGATATTATTGGGGATGTAGACTCTAAGGACCACCCCAGTGCAACTATCAATATTATGGAAATAGGTCTTGATCAATGATACATGTAAAACTCAGTGGAACTGTGTGTTGGCTATGGGGGATTAGGGGAGTTTTGGGGAGAGGGAAAGAACATGAAACACGTAACTATGGGGAAACATTCAAAATTAAAATTAAAAAAATACTAAAAAATAAGAGGGCTTTTTCTATATGATTTTCGTATTCCTTCATGCTGTTTTAAAACTCCTGACGTTGTTTCATATGAACTCTAAATGTTTATAAAGATCTGAAAATTATGCATGTTAATTAATTGCAAACAAAGAGGCTTCAATAAAGGAAGCCAGTGAATTGTTAGGAATTCACAGAATGTAACAGGTAAAAATGTGAACCTTACTCTAAAATAGCTAGAATTTCATAGCTATGTCACCCACATTTTGGGTCAATTGAAGGAACCAGAGATATTTAGGCTGAAGAAGAGATTTAAAAAGAATCATGAAAGTTGTTTTCAAATGTTTAAAAGCCTGTCACATGAAATGGCCTTTAGATGAATAGGGCTCAGTTCCAGAGGGCAAAGTTTGTACTTTGTAGAAACTTTGTAGAAGAAGCTATAAAGACACAACTTTCGGCTTAATGTAAATAAGATCTTCCTAAGAATTAAATATGTTCAAAAGAGAATTAGACTGCCTTGGAAGGTAATTAGTTTTCCCTGTAGGTTTGCAAACACAGTAATTAATGAGTTAGCAAACACTTATTAAATCTTTATGATATATGCCAAGCACTAAGGATATACAATAAGGAAAAAGATAGTCCCTAATTTCAAGGAGCTCACAGTCTACAGGGGGACACAACAAGCAAACAAATATGCATAAACCAGATCTATACAGCTTAAGTAGGAAATAATTAAGAGGGAAACAGCAAAATTGAGAGGGGTTAGGAAGGCTTCTTGTAGGATATGAGATTTTAGTTGGAATTATAGGAAGTTAAGTAAGGCAGCAGGCAGACATGAAAGAGGAAAGCTTTTCAGCCAGTGAAAATGCATAAAGTTTAGAGATGGAATATCTTGTTCACAGTCAGCCAATAGACCATTGTCACTGAATCAAATAGTGCATGGCATGGAATATGGTATAAGAAGCTTGTAAAGGAAGAAGAGGACTAGGCTATATGAAACAGTTTTTATTTTATCTTTGAGACTCTAGTAAACCAATGGAGTTTATTGAATATTTGTGTGTGGGGAAGGGGATGGAGGTAGATATTGATGATAGAGTCAGATCTGTGTTTTAGGGAAAATCACTTTGGTGTCTGAATGCAGCATGGATGCTAGTGGGGGAAGATTTGAAGTAGGCAAACCAAAAATTAGGCTATTAAAAAAACATAGATGACTTCTTATTGGATATGCATTAGAACAGTAACTTTTTCTGCTTTGGATTTTACTAGATGACTTTTAAAATCTCATCTAAGAACAAGGTCCAAGGCTCTGAGATTCTGTGATGTGACATAATAAATTGCTGAGACATTTTTAAAATGAGTTGTATTTATATATATATATATATATATATATATATATATATATATATGTTTGTGTGTGTGTGTGTGNAGAGAGAGAGATACAGAAACAGAGATAGAGATAGAGACACAGAGAGAGAGCGAGGCAGGCATACTCTGTTTATTTCTGGAATAAAGTTTAGTGAATTCCCACACCATTCACATACAACTGTTAGGAAGGAATGGTAATCCTACACTAGGAGAAAAGTAGAGAATTCACTGTACTTGAAAGGTAAATCACAATTAAGGCTTTGGTACTGCTCTCAAAGAATAGGAAAGTAGATATTAAAACTGACTGATAATTCACAAAGGCTTATTTATTGTAACTGTCTGGAGTAGGACTCCAAAAATGTGGTGGTTCAAGTTGAAAATTAGTTGGCCAGTACTAAATCTCACCTTAATTCTCCTGTCTGTATTATGCACATGGAATTTTGTCTATTTTGGAGTGATTATTTTGGAAATGTGCATGTTTATGCCAGTGATGAATTCAGTAACATGTCCTCTGAATATAATTATTTATTTAACGGTTGCTTTTGTTATGGCACTTATAGCCCTGGATCCTTAACAAGCCAGAAGAGCATCCTCCTCAGTAGCCTATTGGTCTGACCTCAGACAGGAATTGCCATTAAAAGAAAACATTTATAATCATTCATATAATGATAAATTTAAGCAGTAATGTTTTGAACACATTAAAAATATATCATTTGAGAACTGGATGATGTTGACAATGGAATAAAATTACCTGTCCTCTAGAAGGACAACTATAGATGTAAGTCAATTTCAATAAATTTTGGTTTTAAAAGCTGAATTTAGGGGGCAGCTGGGTAGCTCAGTGGATTGAGAGGCAGGCCTAGAGACCGGAGGTCCTAGGTTCAAATCTGGACTCAGACACTTCCCAACTGTGTGACCCTGGGCAAGTCACTAGACCCCCATTGCCTACCCTTACCATTCTTCTGCCTTAGAACCAATATACAGTGTTGGCTTCAAGACAAAAGGTAAGGGTTTAAAAAAAAGTTGAATTCTGAAAAAAAAAAGAGTGGCACATGATTCCAAAGAATGATTAAAGAATGATTTCTTCGGGTTAAACTTTTTTGTTCCTTTCCCTTTTCCTCCATTTTTAACCAGTTGTATTGGCTTAATTTAGTTACAAACTTGGATTTGTTTTCAAATTGTGACATCCCCAAATTTTTATATTTGGTTTTTTTCATAGCTCTGGTAGCATTAGGGTTATTGCTAGAGATTCTACTCTTTCACTAAGTTGGCAGTAAATTTCCTTTTTGAACCAGATTCATTTATTTATATCTATAAAAGAATTTAGGAAATTATTTGATCAAGTCTGGAAAACACACGCACAAATGGTCACAATATTGGGAATAGAAGGGATGAAACTGTTGTATTTTCATATTTTCAAAGAATCAAAAGTTGAACAGGACTTCAATCTAAATCAACACAAAGTAGAAATTTTCCCATATTCAAAATGATTTATACTGATTTTGCTTGAAGATTTCCAATTAGAGAAAACCTATTTCTTGAGGAAACTCCTTTCTTCTGTACAGCATTATTTGTTAGGAATGCTTTTTTTTTTTTTTTTTTTTTTTAGGAGATTGGTTCTTCCTCCTCACCAAACCTGGA
>NW_025387966.1:0-2183 GCF_016433145.1 Gracilinanus agilis | reverse complement strand
CTGCTGTTTTTCTTGATACTGATATTGTTTTTAAACCCTTAATTTCTATGTATTGGCTCCTTGGTGGAAGAATGGTAAGGGTGGGCAATGGGGGTCAAGTGACTTGCCCAGGGTCACACAGCTGGGAAGTGTCTGAGACCAGATTTGAACCTAGGACCTCCTGTCTCTAGTCCTGACTCTCAATCCACTACCCAGCTCCCCCTTGGTACTGATATATTTTAACAATTGAGCCTGCTATTGTTAATAAGGATAAAATGAGATGATATCAGTACTGTGCTTTGCTTTATATGACTTTCCTTATTGTCATTATTCATACACAATACATGATTGCTAATAGTTTGTTGTAAAGACTTTCATTTATCTTAGAAGTCTGTAAAATGATAAAACTTGGGCTCCTTCTGGCTTTTAAAAATGTCTTTGTGCCGGGAGAATTGAGCCCTCCACTGACCATCTGGAATCTTGGAATCTTGAGGATCAAGTTCTCTTTGCAAATCATTAGGATGGAGACTGAGCCTGGGATCTCATTGGTACAGGAGGAACTCTCAGACAAGAATAGTCCCTCTACCAATGCTGGTCAGCCCCTTCTCTTCCACTAGATGGCAGAGTCAGGAAGACCTGAGTTTAAATTCAACCTCAGACACTTGCGAGCTGTGTGACCCTGAGCAAGTCACCTCATCTGAGTTTTCTCATCTATAAAAAGGGGATGATAAGAACAACTACCTGAGCATTTTTATAAGAGTCAAATGAGATGGTAATTGTAAGGGACTTTAATATAGTGCCTAGTATATAAAAAGTACTATATAAATGTTAGCTGTTATTATTGTTATTATTATTATTATTATTTTCTGCAGCTTATTGTCTTAGAGAATTGCCTAGAGCACTAAAATGTTACTCAGGTCACACAGCCAGCATGAAGCAGAAGCAAGACTTGAATCTAGGTCTTCAGGCTTTGAGTCCAGCTCCTTGTTCCTTAAAATAAATCTGTNAAATGTTACTCAGGTCACACAGCCAGCATGAAGCAGAAGCAAGACTTGAATCTAGGTCTTCAGGCTTTGAGTCCAGCTCCTTGTTCCTTAAAATAAATCTGTCTCCTTCAAATAATTAATTTTCTCTAAGCCAAAAATATCGTGCAATAGCAGATGAGTGGAAGCATCATCACAAACGAGAGGATTCCATGCTATCATAAATGTGCACGCCTTTGCATCACAGAATAAATATGGGAACCAAGCTGTAGTGTCTTTTTTGGGAACCAGTGAAACCTTAGAACCTCTGGTACCCATTCTTCTTCTCGTGGCCAGACAGCAGTATTAGTGCCAAGTCCTTCAGGCAGAGGCAGCAAACTCCATTTGAGCTTACAGGTGCCAAGCCCAATGGATAGAAGGTTAAGGGAACCATAAATGCTGGGGTCTTCCAAGAAAGAAGGTCACAGGGATCAGTGCTGGGAAAGAGGGATGCAGCAGTTTCTCGTTGCCTTTAACCTAGAAATCTCTTCGTCCTACACGGAATAACCTTCTCTGGTGATACTAAGAAATTGTTGTTCAGTTGCGTCCAACTCTTCATGATCCCTTTCGGGGTTTTCTTGGCAAATATACTGGAATGGTTTGCTATTTCCTCCTCCAATTCATGTTACAGATGAGGAAACCAAGGCAAACAAGGTTAAATGATGTGCCCAGAGTCACAAAGCTAGCAAATAATGTCTGAGGTCAGATTTGAACTCAGGAAATTGGTCCTCCTGACTTAAGACTCAACACTCTATGCATGGCAGAGCCTCCTAAGTGTTCCATTAAGGGAAATAGGGAAGAACAAAGATTCCCAACCTGTCAGGTCCCCAGATTCTGCCCACATCTCTTGCCTTCTATTGATTGTGACTCCCAAGATCATGGAAGCTAACGAAGGCTAATATTAGTTTGAGTCAAATCTAGTCACTTTGTTTATTTTGCCAAAAGGAAGGTCATCACAGGCACGGCTGTCAGAGGACATACTTGTGCCCAGGCTGGAAAAAGGCAAATCACTCCTGCTTGGTATCGAGCTATATAATTAATCTCTATTCA
Source organism: Gracilinanus agilis (assembly GCF_016433145.1). NCBI lineage: Eukaryota > Metazoa > Chordata > Mammalia > Didelphimorphia > Didelphidae > Gracilinanus > Gracilinanus agilis. Next base: position 132 of record NW_025387966.1, on the reverse strand, counting down.
TCCAGAGAAGACATGATTCCTGCTGGAGTGAAACTACTCGTTCCCCACTCATTTCACTTTGAACTGGTGACAGGTTAGAAAAATTCAGTTCAAAGGGAGGAAGATTCATTGACTACACCTGAAGGAAACCAG
>NW_025387965.1:0-5298 GCF_016433145.1 Gracilinanus agilis | reverse complement strand
ATATATATATATATATATAAAACTCCATGCTCCTGGAGCCAGAGCTGGAAGCATGAAGTAAAAGACATTTCCCTTGTCCTGTCCTTATTTCCTTATCAACTAAACTGTCATCAGATTATCAGAGATGATAAAGAGATCTCCACAGACTTGAACTTGTTTGGGGTTTGAGGTTGCGATGTTTAACATATGTTAAGATGCAGGACTTCCTCTGAACCACATTCTATCCAAGCACCTCATCCTGGCTACCATTCTGGCTCCTATATTCTAGTCCCTTTTCTGTCTTTTATAAGTGTGGCAAACTTTCTGTAGTCCTGGCTACTGATTGGGTAAGTACATAATTACTTAAATCACTTTATTTGGGCCCTGATTCAAGGACCTGTTATAGTTTTATTTTTCCTTTACTTAGATTTTTTTAGACTTTGACATTTTATATTTCATTCACAAGTTATTTTTTCTCTTTTATGTGGATTTTTTCTTATGTTTTTGATTTCTTTCGCAATTGATTCATATACCTTATAACTCAGCCATGTATCCCTGCGTGATCCTTGGGTTATTATCCACCTGGGGGAGGGGTTCTTTATTATTGTTGTGAACTTTGATTTGAATTTGAGTAATTTTAGGATAAGGAACTTGCTACCTCCAAGAATCCAAGACAATGAACCTGTTTGGAGAAGGTGCCATGAAGATGCCTGCAGAGACCACACACTGCAGATCGAGAAGAAGATCCAGAATTGAACTTTGGGATGTGAATTTGAACTATGAGGGGCTGAAAGCATTTGTTTTGAATGTATACTTTCATGCCAAAGGGGACTGCCTCCAAATTGGCCTTTTGTTAATCTAGCAATCATTTATTTTGTTCCTTTCCCCCCCTTTTATCCACAAATTATTGCAATATATCTGTTGATTGTTTTTATGATCCATTGGGGAGGCTGGTCTCCCAAAGGATCACAGGGGGGGTATGTATAAATAGAGATTGTGAACCTTGGACTTCATCCCCCATAAATCCTTAGTTTTCCCAAAATTCCCTTTAATCTCTCTTGTGCCTCCACATTTGCGTGGTCAAGTTATTGTTATATAGTTGGCTGTAACTCCTCCCTCTTTCTCTTTTTGGTTTCTGGAAGTGAGCTGGCTAGTACCTTTTAGTTAGTCTCTCTTGTTAGTTTATTATTAATAAAATATTTATAGATATAATATTTAGTATTTTGCACATTAATTTTAATTTCCACAGTGAATTAGCTCTACTTTCAGAGAGTCACAAGAAACCTTAGTTAATGGAAGAAACCAGGGAATTTTTTCCTTATGAGAGCAAGTCAATCAAGAGTTTGAGCAACAGGGAAAAGTGAAAATCCAACATGGATAGGCAACATTAAAAGTAGCCTTATAAGGTAACTCACCCAAAATCTTTGAAGGGCTTCTTGACCTTGGCCTTCTTCATAACCTTAGAAGTAAAAGGTGCAAGACCAAGCCCAAACCCCTGTCCGTCTGTGTCTCCTACCATGTTGCCTTCCACATCAACCAGTCCAGCCTGAATAGGGCAATCCCAAAGACAAGAAAAGATTAGAATCTTGTCCCATGTTTGATTGGTTTCCTCTTCCCAAAGATTAGGGGATGGTAAATTGAGTTCATAGCCATAATTCCTAAAATCCTCAGCGTCTGGGTAGGCCTGCAGAAGTTAATCACTGATGTATGTTTTCAGATGAATTCTTTAATAGGGTGTGGCTCCTGTTGGGAGTCCAAAGTGGATCTTAACTCTTACCTATTTTATCACTAGTTCTGCCCCAATGCAAGCCATTTTTTTCTGGAAAAGCTCTGGTGATGGAGAATCTCAAGCACGAGTTCCAGCCTAGAGAAGCCCTGCAAACCCCTACCTTCTGGGCTGCAGAAATGGTCGCAAAGTCATTCTTGTCTATCATGGTGTACTTTCTACGTAAGTTGGATTCCACTTCTTGTTCTTGTTGGCTTTGGAGAAATAACAACAAAAGTTACTGAGTGAAAGAGCCCCTTTTCTTTGGAGGTCAAGTTGAAAACGTGAAAACTTATCAAATCAGAAGTTTGAAGTAAAAAACCCACTGGATACCTTATTATTGATGCTATATTTCTATTATGCAACCAAATGATATAGCATTCAATTCAAAGAACATTTAATAAGAACCTATTATGTCAGGCATTATAACAAAAACAAAATGTTTCCTGTCCTCAAGGGTTTATATTTTACTGAGCATGATGGAGGAATTCCAAGATGGACTCCAACAAGTATGGCATAAAGAAAACTGAAGCAGAGAACACTAACATTGTAGGGGCAGGGATGGCTTGACAAAAGAGGTTCTTGAACTGAACCTTGAAGGAAGACAAAAATTTATACGGGCAGAGCCGGTTGGCAAATTCTGAATTTTCAAAGTCTTGAATTTAGGAGAGCTCTAATAGCTCAGTTTTGTTGGAACATACAATTTCATGAAGGGAATTAAAATGAAATAAATCTGGAAAGGTGAGAGTTAGATTGTAGAAGGCATTAAGTTCTAGGCTATGGAATCTATATTTTATTTTTTAGGCAACTTGGAGCCACTGAGGGGTTTTGAGTAGGAAAGTGAAATCTTTGGACAGAGGGTAAAAAAGGCAAACTCAAAGGTTGAGCTCAAGTGTGCATTTCTAAATTCATTGCTCTATTTGGTTTCAGTTTGGATTAGAGCAAAGACATGGGGTTTGAGGATTTAAAGAAAATTGATACTCAAAAAGCTAGTGCAAGCATGAGTTTTATTGCTATGCAGTGCAGCAGGCAGTCAAAAATGAAAGCTAATTTCTCTCTCTCTCTGTCTCTTTGTCTCTCTCTGTCTGTCTCTCTCTCTCCCTCTCTCTTCACAGATAGAGACTTGGCCACACAAAGCCAATCAAGGTCACTCAAATAAAGGAGATATGTACAGTAGGGAGACCTTGGTGGGAGTATATGCTCAGAAGGAGGTCTGAATAGGAAATCACCTTAAAGGTGGGTTTAGTTGAAACAATCAGAACCACATGTGGGAGGCAGCATTCTTAATCAGAGTCAGGATTGTTATTGATGCCAGACTCAGGTGGAGTAGTTTTTCTACTTGGGACCAGAAACTGGGTGAAGGGTGGAATTAGTTGTCCAACACTCAGCCACTGCAGTCACCAGGAACCTCCTCCAATCAGGGGTCAATGTAATAACCTGTGAATACACAGGCTGAGAATGAGTCAGGGCAGTGGAAAAGTACAGGCTCTCTGTAGTTGTTGACATGTTTATGGTCATTAGGACCACTTAGTCTTAAGGGACTCCACACTGGAGTCCTATTATTTACTTATTAACTACAACATTTATGGATATGTTTTTTATAATCACAACGATTACATTCTATTTGTTAAATGGTTTCTAGTTCAGATCACAGAAGAAATAGCTTACATGCTCGATTATCAAAATGAGTATGGAAATGACTTTTTAAAAATATTAAAGCAAAATCACACTATGATAGCTTATTAGGATATATAAATACTTTTTGGGATGTAATCATTTGGAATAGGTATGAAAGTGTAATAAGTTGGAGGTCTTTCCATTGCCACTATAAGTCCAGAACTGGAGCTTTGTATAAAAAAACCTCAGCCTTTCTCATTCTGAGTCTTTTCATTCTGACTGTACATATTAAGTTACAGAAAAGTCTATCTTGTTTCTTAACTTCATGCAGATTCTAAAAAGTGAACTCCAGTCCTTTTAGTTCTACCACTATATGAAGCAGTGAATTTTAAAGGCAAGAATGGGGAGGGAGAGTTAATATGCACATACCATTGACAAAAGAGTAGAATGACAATTAATAATCTGGAATTGAGGGAGGGGACAGGCACTAAAAAGCAGAGTGAGAACCCAAAAGACCAGCAATTCAGGGCCAGTTAGGATAGGGAGCAAGCCACCCTATAGATCTCATTAGACATCCCTGCATTGCAGAACCAGACAACAAAACTGATGCTCACAGTAATGATCCGATGATCCTGAGTCTTTAAAAGATATTCTGTTACACTCAAGATCCTTGATAAAAAGGTAGGGCAGCATGAATTATACTTTATTTTTTTTAAAACAAGTTTTACTGATGCCTTTTGTTCTTATAGCATAGTCATTTCCAAATATCCCATCCTTTTCCCCACAATAATGCCTTCTTTGCATTTGTAATAGACTTTAGGAAGTTTTTTTTAAATAAAAAAATGTTAAGATAAAAACATTTCAGTGCTTAAAGGGAAAGATTCCACCATATGAAAATTATTTTCTATCATGTTTTTTTGAATGAATGAATAATATTAAAGAAATGATCAGTTAGAATACTGTCTTTGTAAACTCTATGATGCCAAGGACAATCTCTCATTCATCTTTGTATTGCCTATAGCAACCAGTACAGTATCTTCCTTCTAATAGGTGCTTAACACATGTTCTTTGAATGAATGCAATTGTTCAATGAGCTCAAAGCATTACTCAGAATATAATTCAGGACTCATTATTGTTCTCACTCTGTTGCAAAGTGGAAAACTGATACAGAGTCTAACAACTTGGTAACCAAGCCCAAAAGAGCAATCACATACCCTCCCTCCACAGTGCTCTATTATTGGGGAGAAGGCCATTATTACCTTAAAATGATTTTGAACTGATTAAACACCTCCTGGATCTGTCGGAGGTTAATGATCTGAGAAACAGAAAATGTTAACAGAGGTTAGATTGCACTTACTGGGGTATATCTGGAGCCCACTTGCAGTTGATATTCAGGCTGAATCTTTATGAAAAAAATTTGGTTCCATGAGCTAATTAATTAGTACATTATTTGGAGTTATATATTTCATAGATACAGATGTCTTAGCACAAAGATTCATTTGTTTTTAAAACTACAGATAGGCACAAAAGAATCTTTTTAAAAGCAGATTTGCATTTAAGTTTGAAAAATGCAATCTGATAGGTACAAAGTCAAAATAGAACTGACCCTTAGAATCTGCATGAAATTTCAGTGAAGCCACTGCTTTAAGGCAATACAGTTTATCTTATGAAGCCAAATGTCACCCTAAAAAGGGTATGTGTTAAAGCAAACCCATTTACTTCTCATGTCATTTGTAAAAAGAACATATATATATATACATATATGTATATATATAGCCTTTCTTCCAGTTGGTGGATATGGCCTTGCCTAGGTGTAGAGGAAAACCTAATATTTATGTCTTAAAAACAATAGTTAAAATTCTTTCCATGAGTTAAAAACAACAAAAAAATAAAAATGTCTTTTAGTTTTATATATATATAACTATATATATATATAT
>NW_025387964.1:0-10294 GCF_016433145.1 Gracilinanus agilis | reverse complement strand
TTTGCATCAATCAGAGTAAAAACCCAAAGGAAGGATTTTCCTATCAACAGTATGAATGGTCAACAAGATCTGAAAAGTTCCATTCTATGAGGACTGGAGACTAGATATCTGGCTCAAATGGATGAACCCTCTCATTCAAAGACAGAGTTCAAATCAAGCCTATCTGCTCCCAGACCTGTGAAAGAGAAGATAAGACATTTTAACTTTTTCCTGGCACAGTTTTCCTAAAATTGTTTTAGTTTTCCTACTTAGCTACTTAATTCCCCCTCATGATTGTGAGGGATAAGAGAGTTGTAAGTTCAGAGTTATTCTCCAATACTAAGAAATTTGCTTAGGTATTTCTATGGTAAAATGTAGACTTTGGTCACAATACACATCAGACCAAGCCTTGGTATTATGTTCTTCATCAGACATCTTGATACTATGTTTGCTGTGGTGTGTGTCACTGAAAAGGCCTTTACCCAATGGTCTTATGGATCTTGACATAACAAAATATACTTGTAGCCCAAAGACTTTGGGAATTCAATAAAGACAATGGGCAAGTGTTCAAATGGTAAGGCTATCCAGTTCCTCCCTCTTTTGCCACAGTTTTCTTTGAGGAAGAATTAAACTGTTGACAAGAAATGAAGCTAGAAGTATCAGGATGGGCCTCTGTATAAACTCCAAGATAAAAGTATGACTGAAAATTGTAGTAAAATGGCTTTGGTTTACAAATTGGTATCAGTTCAAGGAGAAATGATAACCTGCATCTAGAACAGGTAAAAGATCCATAACACATTTGAATTAATGTAAAAAGCAAAATTAAAGTAGGGTTGATAAAGAAATCCAATACAGTTATGACTGTAGGGATACCAAGTCCTTTGACAAAGTCCATGATCTTCAGATGCCTATGGATGGATAATGGAAAGTTTGTGGAGGCATTTCCAGGTCACTAATGGAGATTCTCTGGGGAATTTTGCTAAAGTCTGCTAGGGGTAAGACAGCAGAATTTAGTAAACTCAAGAAAATCTGATCAGAATATCTATCCAGTAATTCATTCTTTAATTCTCATCTTCTTCTATCATTTAATTCACCCTGACATAAAAATCTATCATTAGAAAACAAGAAAATTGCTACATTCTGGAATTCTACATTCAGTTTTCAGGCATGCTAGTTGCAAAGGGAGAAAATACTCTCATAGAGGCAAGGTCAGATGTTACCTGGTAGAAGTGTATACAAGTTTGAGCTCAGAAGTTTAGTTCAGAGGGGTGCAGAACAGAAGAACCTCATGATAATTTTATCTCTAATACTGTTGAAGAAGGAGAAAGACCAATTGAGTTCCTCCTCAAGGTGAAGCAATGTGTGCAGAGACTGATACAGTCAGTGACTGTGAACCCTGAGAATGTAGGGGAAGTAACACTGTGGAGATTATTCCTAGACTTGGTACATGACCTTCATGTAGCTGATGTCACCAGAGCCATAAAGATACAGAAGTCATTGTCAAGGATGGTCAACATGAGGCAGCTACTCTTGAGTTTCAAGGGTCATATAATCTAAAGGACTCAGCCTATAGTATAGAGAGAGGGGGTCAGAGCAGTTTTTGCAGGCTTTGGCTGAGTTCTGATGTCAGTTAGGAGTTTAGAATCTTGGAAGAAAGTTTCAGTTGGACCTGGGACCTCGTGGAGAGAGAACCAGGGTCAGCTGAGCTACTTCTTCTCTTGCTGAAGATTGAAACCTAGCCTAGCTTTGGAGTATTTATTTGAGATTTGTTAATTTAGATAAACCCTTTGTATCTCCATACTCTACCTCATTTCCCTACCTTCCTTCCCTTACCTAAATGTCTGTGAGGAGTGGATAAGGAGAGTGAATCAGAGAGTAGTTTCAAATCTGTGTGGGTTTAGCTTTACTCTGGCAGTACTTTATCTAGAGAGGTTTGGTAGCCACCATCACTTTGAGAGCTGAGTTAAGGCAGGACCTTGGCTCAAACCCCATCTCTGCTACCCTTCTCCCACCTGAGGTTTCTTTAAACAACTGTTAGGGCTTCCATTAATCCCTTTTACCTGACAATTTAACCTGAGAAGACAATAAATCCCTTTTGTGTTTAAAACAGACCTGTTAGTTAATTAGTAAGAAAAGGGAAGAAGAATAGAGCCAACATACTCTGGGCTTGAAGGGAAGCCGGGGATCCATCTTGAAGGAAGGTGTAACTGCAAAACAAGTCCCTTCCTGTGAAATTAACTAAAGCCTGTAGTTAATTTCAATCAGTCTTTTACCTCAGTTTGTCTTTAGTCTAAGTCCTAGTCTATAAACTCTGCTGCTCTTTGCCTGTTTAGATTAATTCCTCCTCTCCCTGAAGATCTTTGTTACCTTCAGTGTTATACTCCCTGATTTCAGCCTCATATTATATCCTGAATCTCACTATTACATCCGGCCTGCAACTCATATTACCTACCTAGCAAGTCCTTGACAACATCTCTTCCAAATCCCCTTTAACCTAACACCTTTTCCCAAATTCTCCCATAACATTATCCCAATAGATGCTGAAAAAGCCTTTGACAAAATACAGCACCCATTCCTATTAAAAACACTAGAAAGTCTAGGAATAGAAGGACCTTTCCTAAAAGTAATTAACAGTATATATCTAAAACCATCAACAAGCATCATATGCAATAGAGATAAATTAGAAGCCTTCCCAATAAGATCAGGCGTGAAACAAGGATGCCCATTATCACCTCTATTATTTAACATAGTACTAGAAACACTAGCAGTAGCAATTAGAGAAGAAAAAGAAATTGAAGGTATTAAAATAGGCAATGAGGACACCAAGCTATCACTCTTTGTAGATGATATGATGGTCTACTTAAAAAGTCCTAGAGAATCAACTAAGAAGCTTGTAGAAAGAATCAACAACTTTAGCAAAGTTGCAGGATACAAAATAAATGCACATAAATCATCAGCATTTCTATATATTTCCAACACATGAGAGCAGCAAAAAGTAGAAAGAGAAACACCATTTAAAATCACCCTAGACAATATAAAATACTTGGGAATCTATCTACCAAAACAAACACAGCAATTATACGAAAACAACTACAAAACACTTTCCCTACAATTAAAATTAGATCTAAACAATTGGAAAATCATTGATTGCTCATGGGTAGGACGAGCTAACATAATAAAAATGGCAATTCTACCCAAATTAATTTACCTATTTAGCGCCATACCTATCCAACTACCAAGAGACTTTTTTTACTGAATTGGAAAAAACTAACAAAGTTCATTTGGAAGAAAAAAAGATCAAGAATATCAAGGGAAATCATGAAAAAAATGTGAAGGAAGGTGGCCTAGCAGTACCAGATATTAAACTATTCTATAAAGCAGAGGTCATCAAAACAATATGATACTTGCTAAGAGATAAAAAGGATCAGTGGAATAGACTTCAGGTAAATGACCTCAGCAAGATAGCATACAATAAACCCAACAATCCCAGCTTTTGGGACAAGAACTCACTATTTGAAAAAAACTGCTGGGAAAATTGGAAAACAGTATGAGAGAGATTAGGTTTAGATCAACATCTCACACCCTACACCAAGATAAATTCAGAATGATTGAATGACTTGAATATAAAGAAGGAAACCATAAGTAAATTAGGTGAATATAGAATAGTATACTTGTCAGATCTTTGGGAAAGGAAAGATTTCAAGACCAAACAAGAGTTAGGAAAAAATTACAAAATATAAAATAAATAATTTTGATTACATTAAATTAAAAAGGTTTTGTACAAACAAAACCAATGCAACCAAAAGTAGGAGGGAAGCAACAAATTGGGGGAAAATCTTTATAACAAAAACCTCTGACAGAGGTCTAATAACTCAGATTTATAGGGAGCTAAATCAGTTGTACAAAAAAAAAAAAATTCAAGCCATTCCCCAATTGATGAATGGGCAAGGGATGTGAATAGGCAATTTTCAGATAAAGAAATCAAAACTATCAACAAACACATGAAAAAGTGTTCTAAATCTCTTATAATTAGAGAAATTCAAATCAGAACAACTCTGAGGTGCCACCTCACACCTAGCAGATTAGCTAACATAACAGCAAAGGAAAGTAATGAATGTTGGAGGGGATGTGGCAAAATTGGGACAATGATGCATTGCTGGTGGAGTTGTGAACTGACCCAACCATTTCAGATGGCAATTTGGAACTATGCCCAAAGAGCTCTAAAAGACTGCCTGCCCTTCAATCCAGCCATAGCATTGCTGGGTTGGTACCCCAAAGAGATCATAGATAAACAGACTTGTACAAAGATATTTATAGCCGCACTTTTTGTGGTGGCAAAAAAACGGAAAATGAGAGTATGCCCTTCAATTGGGGAATGGCTGAACAAATTGTGGTATCTGTTGGTGATGGAATACTATTGTGCTAAAAGGAATAATGAACTGGAGGAATTCTATGTGAACTGGAAAGACCTCCAGGAACTGATGCAGAGTGAAAGGAGCAGAACCAGGAGAACATTGTACATAGAGACTGATACACTGTGGTACAATCCAATGTAATGGACTTCTCTACTGGCACCAATGCAATGGTCCAGGACAATTCTGAGGGAATATAAGAAAGAAGCTCTCCACATCCAGAGAAAGAACTGTGGGAGCAGAAAAACAGAAGAAAAAAAAACTGCTTTATCACATGGGTCGATGGGGATATGATTGAGGATGTAGACTCTAAGCGATCACCCTAATGCAAATATTAATAATATGGAAATAGGTCTTGATCAATAACACATGTAAAACCCAATGGAATTGTGTGATGGCTATGGAAGGGGGAGTGGGAGGAGGGGAGGGAAAGAACATGAATCATGTAACCATGGAAAAAATATTCTTAATTAATCAATTAAATTAAAAAATGTTTAATTAAATTAAAAATTTTTTAAATTGGTAAAAACATAAAATAAAAAATAAAATAAAAGATGTCATCATCAACGTTTGGTGAGTTCCAGGCCCTTAGTTAAGTGTAGGGGATAAGGTAAGGGGGGAAAAAAAGGCAGATCCTCCCCACTCAGTTACAGTCTTAATGAGTATCCCCGAATAATTCTTGCCTCAGAACTATTCATTATTACCTGAGAAAATCAGAATCAGAGGATCTGGTTTCAAATGCCAACTTCTGGCATCAGGGCAGTCAGGTGGTGCCTTAGAGAGAGCTTGGAACTGGGAAAATCTGAATTCAGAACCTCACTGGCTGTGTGAACCCCAAGAAAATGACTGAAACTCTCTGGGCCTTAGTTTTCTCATCTGTAAAATGAGGGGGTTGGACTGATTAGCCTCTAATGCCCCTTCTGGAGGACTAGCCCTAGAGCCAGAAAGGCTTGGTTCACCTCTAGATGGACACCTTTCATGTGACCGGGGCCAGGTCTCTTAACCACCCATTGCTGTAGGTAAGTTAAGACTTGAAATGGAGGAGAAGATGGTGACCTGCCCTAGTAGAGGATGTTTCTACTCATTGAGTATTGAACACTGAGGCAGTCATACATCCAGACCAGAGACAGAGAAAGAGGGAAAGAAGGAGGAGGGAAGAAAAAGAAAGGGAGAAACAGACAGAGAAAAAGGAAGAGAGAGACAGAGACAGAGACAGAGAGAGAGGAGGAGGAGGAGGAGAAGGAGGAGAAGAAGAAAGAAGAAGAAGGAGAAGAAGAAGGAGAAGAAGAAGAAGAAGAAGAAGAAGAAGAAGAAGAAGAAGAAGANAAGAAGAAAGAAGAAGAAGAAGAAGAAGAAGAAGAAGAAGAAGAAGAAGAAGAAGAAGAAGAAGAAGAAGAAGAAGAAGAAGAAGAAGAAGAAGAAGAAGGAAAAAAGACATCTGCTCTTTATAATGTAGCATCACAGATACTAACTTGGAAAGAATCTCATAGGCCAGCCAAGTCATCTCCCTCATTTTATTGAGTCCAGAAAGGGGGAAATGTCTTGTCCGTGGTCATACATGGGACTACAGGAAAAAGGTAAGGAAACAGACTCAAAGGGAATAAGTTAATATCTCATTCATATATCTCACTCCTAAGGGTCAGAGGAGGGATTCCAACCTTTAAGTTCAGCCTGCCTTCTAGTCTCCCATCCTGCCAAAGACCCAGAGTTCCTCCCTTCCAGAGGCATTTCTGGCCTACCCAGATTAGTCTCCTGAAAAATAGCTTCAGGTTCAATTGAATAATGTTTACTGGGTGCCTCCCCTCCCCCCAGCTAAAACTTGAGTTTTAATAACATTTTAAGCATCCTACATTCCTTCAGTTTCTTTGAAGTCACCCATTTGTCTCCCCAGCTCTGTCCCCCACCTAGCTCCAGCTCACAGTCCCTGCGCCTCCCCAGCTGAGACCCAACAAACTTCCTAGACCATGATGTGTGGGCAGGAAGTTCGGCCCTGAGGTTTGGGCCATTTTAAGCATTTCCCACCCCAGGATTCTACTTTGGTAGTAAACAGCCTAGCTCCTGCCAAGTCTGCAGCTCCCAGAGTCCTCTCTGCTCAGGGCCCAATAAAGCTACTAGGGAGAATGCTGCAGGACCAGCTCCCCCAGCCCTACCTAGGATTTTTTTTCATTTTCTCCATCCCTCTTCCTCCCCACCCTAATTCCTTGCTCTCTGCCCTCCAGCTAGAACTAGATCTGGAGATCTATCTGAAATAAAGGAAGAAAGTATACAGTTACATTGGAGATGTTTCCTCTGATTTTTCTTCAGAAAACTGGACATCTGCCAGCATTCAAAGATGTAACTGAAGCTATGAAGCAGGCAAGCCAGGCAGAACCCAGAGGTCATGTTACCTAGTTCACTTGGACCACCCTCACAAGTGGGGAGTAGGAGGTATTCTTCCTTTCCTTCTTTCCTTTCCTTTCCTTTCTTTTTTCTTTCTTTCTTTCCATCTTACCTTCTTTCTTTCCTTTCTTTCTATTTCCTTTTTTCTTTCTTTCTCTTTTGTAGCAATCCAGGTATACATTAATCGTGATATTATTTTAAGAAGTATTCAAAACTTAACTCTTATACTGCTAATGATTGATCTCTGCAATCTTGAGTCAAATTGAATGTTGACCTTGCCAAATCCCTAGCCCTTCCCTAAGGCTACACCCCAGAAGAGAGTCAGTTATCTCAGTCTCCTCACTTTTCCTTCAAAGATCAATTAACATAGGTATCAAACATCAGTAGATGCCTTAGGCCACATCCACCCTGGATCCTGATCTTAACTCTACCTATTGTTTCAGGTTTTGGTAGTTTGCATTTTGTGATGATGACCTCAAAATGTTAATGTATCAGGCCACAGGCCTCTCCCCTTCCCCCCATACTGTTGTAACCCCAATAAAAGTGACAAGAAATGAGTTGGAAATAAGCTCTTGACCATCAGAGCTTACTCGCTATTTCTACCTTATGCCAAAACTTTCTGTGTCTGCGCGTCTTTATTCTCGCCTTATGTTCTCTTTCCATTAATCCTTAACCAATAACCCATTTTCACTCAGTCCTTGGTTCCCCTTTCTGAGTGTCCAACCCACTAGGAATCTTCGTGGAGTCGGTGGACGGCTTCATCTTTCTTCCTTCCTCCCTCCCCATTTCTTTCCTTTCTTTTTCTTCCTTCCTTCTTTCTTTCTTTCCTTTTCTTCCTTATTTTCCATCTTAGAATCAATCCTGTGTATTAATTCCAAGGCAGAAGAGTGGTGAGGGCTAGACAACAGAGATTAAATGACTTGCCCAGGGTCACATAGCTAGGAAGTATCTGTGGACAGATTTGACCCGGGAACCTCCCATTTCCAGGCTTAGTTTTCTATCCATTGAGCCACCTAGCTGCCTCTAAGGGACAGCTTGGGATCTGGAGGAAGTTGGCTAGAGTTTAAATCTGAAGCTCTTGGCTTATCTACAACTCAGTTTTCCCATCTGTAAAATGAGCATTCCCCCCTCCATCCATTTAGCATTCCCTATAAATGGGGAGGCAGGTAATAAGGAATGCCAAAAAGTCCTTTCCACCCTACACCAAGATAAATTCAGAATGGGTAAATGACTTGAATATAAAGAGGGAAACTATAAATAAGTTAAGTGAACACAGAATAGTATACACCTGTCAGATCTCTGGGAAAGGAAAGATTTTAAAACCAAGCAAGAGTTAGAGAAAATTACAAAATGTAAATTAAATGGTTTTGATTATATTAAACTAAAAAGCTTTTGTACAAACAAAAACAATGTAGTCAAAATCAGAAGGGAAACAACAAATTGGGAAAAAATCTTTATAACAAAAAATTCTGACAGGGGTTTAATTACTCAAATATACAAGGAGTTAAAGCAATTGTATAAAAAATCAAGCCATTCCCCAATTGTTAAATGGGCAAGAGACATGAATAGGCAATTTTCAGGTAAAGAAATCAAAAGTATCAATAAGCACATGAGAAAGTGTTCCAAATCTCTAATAATTAGAGAAATGCAAATCAAAACAACTCTGAGGTATCACCTCACACCTAGCAGATTGGCTAAAATGAAAGAAGGGGAGAGTAATGAATGTTGGAGGGGATGTGGCAAAATTGGGACATTAACGCACTGCTGGTGGAGCTGTGAACTGATCCAACCATTCTGACTGGCAATTTGGAATCATGCTCAAAGGGCTATAAAAGAATGCCTGCCCTTCGATCCAGCCATACCATTGTTGGGTTTGTACCCCAAAGAGATCATAAATAAACAGACTTGTACGAAAATATTTATAGCTGCACTTTTTGTGGTGGCAAAGAACTGGAAAAGGAGGGTATGTCCTTCAATTGGGGAATGGCTGAACAAATAATGGTATATGCTGGTGATGGAATACTATTGTGCTAAAAGGAATAATAAACTGGAGGAATTCCATGTGAACTGGAAAGACTTCCAGGAACTGATGCAGAATGAAAGGAGCAGAGCCAGAAGAACATTATACACAGAGACTGATATACTATGGTAAAATCGAATGTAATGGACTTCTGTACCAGCAGCAATGCAATGACACAAGACAGCTCTGAGGGATTTATGGTAAAGATGCTACCCACATTCAAAGGAAGAACTGCAGGAGAGGAAACATATAAGAAAAACAACTGCTTGAACGCATGGGTCGGGATGGACATGATTGAGGGTGTGGACTCGAAACTACCACACCAATGCAACTACCAACAATTTGGAAATAGGTCTTGATCAAGGACACATGACAAAACCAGTGGAAATGTGCGTCGGCCATGGGTGGGGGGGGTGCGGGGGGTGAAGGGGAAAGTAGGAGCATGAATCATGTAACCATGTTAAAAATGAATATTAATAAATGTTTAAATTTTTTTTAAAAAGTCCTTTCCAGTGTGCAAAGCTTCAGAAGCACCAGCTTATCTGAACCTCATAACAGCCATGTCACATCAGAGCTGCAGGATTATCAACTCATCTCACATTTCTGGGGCACAACGAGGTTTGAAAAGGCATAAAAATAGCACTTCATGTGGTCCTCTCATCCTCTTGAAAGTGCTGTTATGGTCCCATTTCACAGATTCCAAGCCTAGCACCACCTCTCAGCCTAAGAAGTATCAGAGGGAGAATAATGATGCATGGATCCCAAAGAGATTTAAAAGGGGGGGGCAGGGGGAAAGGACCTACTTGTACAAAAATATTTATAGCAGTTCTTTTTGTGGTGGCAAAGAAATGGAAATTATGAGGATGCCCCTCGATTGGGGCATGGCTGAACAAATTGTGACATGTGATGGTGATGGAAAACGATTGTGTGCAAGGAATGATGAACAGGAAGATTTCCGAAAGCTGGAAAGACCTTTGTGAACTGATACAGAGTGAAATAAGCAGAACCAGGAGAACATTTAACCACAAAAGACACAGTAACCACATTATTAGAGAGTGATCAATTCTGAAGGATTTATGACAAAAAATGTTCTCCATCTCCAGAGAAAGAGGATAATGATACATTTGGGGCTGCCCATATCCATGCACTGCCTCAGAGGGAGGCTCCTCAGCTCCTTGGCTCCTCTCCAAAGCACCTAAGTATCTGGGTGTTCTCTCTCTTTGCCCCTTTTACTGCCCTCCCTTATTTAATCCATAAACGGTCTATGGGAAGCAATAAGGAAATGAGGGAGAAAATAAGGGGATTCCTGCTTCAGCACTTTTTCCCTGGGTAATTATCTAGGACTCAGCATGGAGATTGTAGAGTCAAGTACTAGAAGGGGTCCTGGAGATCAGCCAGCCCAGGGATTCTTAACTTGTGTGTCAAGGACCCCTGGGACAGGGGGACAGGCTAGTGACGCTCATGGACCTCTTGGGGGTCCATGGATCCCAGATTAAGAACCTCT
>NW_025387963.1:0-2335 GCF_016433145.1 Gracilinanus agilis | reverse complement strand
ATATATATATATATTATCTGTGATTTTTCAGATTGGGAACTCTCAGGAAAAACTTCTATGATGACCAGCAGGACCCTCTCTACTTTGTACCTTCTCATTTAGGAGGGTTAACTGGGCTACTGAGTGATTAAGTGACTTGTCCAAAGACATCTAGTCAGTATACGAGGAGAGACTTGCACCCCAGGCCTTCCCACCTCTAAGTCCACTCAAATCATTATGTGGACTTCCCACTCTTTCATGTGGCCTCTCCAGAAATAAGATTACATAGATCAAATAACAAAAATTTGACTTTTAATAATTCCTAAGAGAGTGTTATTTAACATTAATAATTTTTAGAGAAGCAGTCAGAAGACCCGAGTGGACACCCTGGTTCTGTTACTTACCTGTTATTTGCTTTGTGCTAACTGCAAAAAACCAAAACCAAAACCAAAACCGCTTAACTTTGGGTCACTTCATGTTCTTTGGCTTCCATTTTCTCAGTTGTAAAACAAGAAGGTTGGATTTCTAGCTGGTTTCTAAATTTGCTTACAGCAGCAGCAACGAAGAATAAATGAATGAATCCTAGGTATTTATTAAGTATTTAGATACTAAAAAAAAAGCGATAAAGTTCAATAATTATCTTTAGTTGTACTAGGTCGCCTGGGGGCATATCTTGTAGTGAGTTCAGTCATGCAAAGACCTTGGCAACAAATTATGGGAGATTCTTCCACAAGTGTGGAAGGTCAGTTGACGATATAACTCTAAAGTAATATTCTTTCAGGCCACCTGGATTTGCCGTTTTCTTCTGACACAGAGATTAGTCAGACTTTTCATATATGCTCAGCAATAACCAACCATCTTGCAGGAAAAGTAAGAGGAAGGCCTTAGACTTGAACGAAATCTTCCTTTACCAGCCTTTACTACTATGCAGACAGTGTTTTCCTTTCCTAATGCCTCCTGGATTGCCAGTGATGTCACCTGTGGTCCTTTTTTCATGTTCTCAGTCCACAATGCAACAGGAATTGCCAGGAAGAGAAGGTCAGTGTGTTTATTTTGCAAGAGAATGGCAGGGTGGGTTCAGGAAAGGACTTGGAAGGGACTAGGGGAAAGGAGAGTTGAGCTTTTACCTGGAGAATAGGGCATCCTTGAGGCTGTCTTAGAACAAGCTATATATAGAAAAAACCAACTGCAAGAGGTGGAATTTGATTTCCGTTTATCTGTGAAGTGTCACACTAATCTTATCTGTTTTGTAGGTGAGTGAAAAGTGTTACTGAAATAAATATTTGCTTCAGATGTGGTTTTGCAGAGCTCAGTTGCCTTGCACGCATCTATTTCTTTCAATATCCTGGCTCTGTGCAAAGATACCATTCCCCTTAGTTTAAGTAGTTGAGGATGGAAGGGTAGTGAATACAGATTGTTCATTCATGAATGAATAAAAATGCATTTAGTAAGAGCTTACTATATTTTAGGGACTGTGTGAAGCACACACACACACACACACACACACACACACACACACACAGAGAGAGAGAGAGAGAGAGAGAGAGAGAGAGAGAGAGAGAGAGAGANAGAGAGAGAGAGAGAGAGAGAGAGAGAGAGAGAGAGAGAGAGAGAGAGAGAGAGAGACTGTCCATGACCTCAAGTGGCTTACATTCCAAGGAAATATTGGAGGAGAAATAATGCATATAGGACTATGCTATCTAGGAAAGGATGGTTTCGGTCAAGGAAGATACAGGGAAGATGGGTAAATGCAAAGACCAGTTGACTGACATATCCTTTCCAGAAGAGAAGGTAGTGTTGATTTGATTGCTTTTCTTAGAACAAGAAGTGGAAAAGTTGGGGTGTTAGACTTTGGGAAGTAGCCCATATATACTTGTCAGAAAAGAATTGAATTGAGATTGTCAAGTTCTGTACATGGGAAGAAAGTTAACAGAGTCAGTCTGAGACCAGCTTGATATAGCGATCCCCCATCAATCATTCATCAGTGTTATGAGCATTTATTACTGTACCTCTCTATTGGCACTTACATCTTATTTTATAGATATCTTTTCATCTTCTCACAGATGATGCTGTGTGTATTTGTGGGAGGGTGTGCCACAGATTTGGGGATCATTAAAAATGCTCCCTGCTAATTACTAATCATATTTACTGGCTCACTATTAGTGGGAAACACAGGCAATGGCTTATTATCTATAGTGTTAAGCATGGGTACCTGTGGAGTATCTTCATAGAAGAACTAAAGCTCTCAGTCACCTTATGGGGATCCAAAATATCACTGTGCATTCAAATTAGGGGAGTAGTCCCAAAGAGTATTACTCATTCCTATGCCACCATTGTTTCAGCTGATATTGGTACC
>NW_025387962.1:0-5559 GCF_016433145.1 Gracilinanus agilis | reverse complement strand
ATATATATATACATATATATGGAGAGAGAGAGAGAGAGAGAGAGAGAGAGAGAGAGAGAGAGAACTTAAACTTTATCTTCCTATAATAAATTCTTGTTAAACCTATGGTTAACCAAATCTTAAAAGTTTTACCTCTAAAACATCTTATTTTTGTCCTCTTCTCTTCATTCATCTTCGTTTAAGCCCTTGTCTCCTACCTCGACTATTGTAATAACTTCCTAATTAGTCTCCTGCCTCAAGTCTCTTTCCATTCCATTCTTCCTCTACCCATCTATCTTAAGTGCAGATATTATTATGTCACTTCCCTACTCCATAAATTTCAGTGGCTCCCTCTTGCCTCTAGACACAAATACAAATACTGATTTTATTTAACTTTTAAATGTCTTTACAAACTATCCCAAACTGTCTTTTCAGTACAGGGTTTAGATTTGAAGACATAGCATAAGAATTAAGAGACATACTATCCCATTTCCTACCTCCTGTTTCCTGTCCCAACCTCTCCTGTGAATAAATAGGTGTCAGTGGTGTACCAAACTGATCTCCACAACTTTTATCAACTCCCACCAATATTTTTAACACACAACAGTATCATTATTTTCCTTCCTCCTTTATGGTTCAATCCAATTGATTTTCTCTCTGTTGTTCACTTATTCTGACTCAGTGCTTTTGCACTGACCACTGTCAATGCCTGTGTAACCACACACACACACACACACACACACACACACACACACACACACACTTGCTGCTACAACCAATGGGGCTGGGGCATTTTTGCCTTATCTTTTTCTCCTAAAAAAAGCTCCTTTCATTTCTGGATCCATGCACATGGCCAATGTTCAGTACTGAAGGAGGCTGGCTTCTAACAGAGGGTTCAGGATCATCTTTATCATATCCTCTTGGTTTTCGCACTTTGTCTAGGAGAAAATTACTTAAAGTTTAAATTTAGATCATGTCTAGGGTCTTCCCCAAAAGGGAAAGAAATGTAGAAAGTATTCAATGTCAATGTACAGTGTAAATTAGGTATAGGACACAAAATAAATACTTAAAACAAATGATACACAAGCATGCATTCAAAAAAGACTTAAACATGCAACAGTAACAAGTAAGTTTTGTTTTGTTCTTTTTCTTTTTTAAACCCTTACTTACCATTTCAGAATCAATACTGTGTATTGGTTCCAAGGCAGAAGAGTGGTAAGGGCAAGGCAATGGGGGTTAAGTCCAGGGCCCCACAGCTAGGAAGTATCCGAGGTCAGATTTGAACCCAAGGCCTTTTCCCCACCCCCAACCCCCAGTCCACCCCAGGACTGGTTCTCAATCCCCCCAAGCCACCTAGCTGCATGATAGATTTAGAACTGGATGGAGTCTTTTATTGTGATTCAGTTCATTCCAACTTTTTGTGATCCCTGTGGTTCATAATATGCCAGGTCCTTCTATCTTCCACTCTCTGTCAAAGTCTGCCCAAGCTCATGTTTGTTCTTTCCATGACACTATCGCATCTTCTGTTGTCCCCTTCTCCTTTTGCCTTCAATCTTTTCCAACATTAAGATCTTTTTCAGTGAGTTCTGTCTTCTCATTAACATGATATTTTAAGTATTTTAAAATACAGTATTTAAAAATATTTTAAGCTTCAGCTTCAATATTTGGCCTTCCAGTGAATAGTCTGAATTAATTTTGTTGAACATTGTTTGTTTTAACTTTTATCTGGTTTAAAAAAAATTGAAAAGTTCTTAACAGATTTTGGCTACTATCTTAAAAAAAGCTGAATGGAGGGCCTGGGTTCTAAAGGTGAGGAGAAGTCTAGAGTAGTGTAACTATTTGATAGCTGATTCTGGCTGTTATCTTACTCACAGATGAAACATTGTTAATAATGATTTATGTTGGGGCAGTGGATAGAACAGGCCTGGGATTCAAATCTGAAGGACCTTGGTTCAAATGTGACTGCAGATATTTCCTAGCTGTGTGACTCTAGGCAAGTCATTTAACCCTAATTGCTTAGCACTTACTGCTCTTCTGTTTTAGAATTGATACTAAGACAGAGAAGGTAAGGGTTTGAAAATAATTATTTACATCTTTGTTCTATTATTTAACACACTGGTAATAAGCTATAATAATAATAATAATAATAATAATAAGTCTATGACAGTGCTTATTTAAACCTAGGAAATTAGGGGTTGTATTATGGAGAAAGAAAATTATTTATAGGAAAGAGGCTTCTTCAGTCTATTAAATAAATAAAATACTATTTAATAGCCTGGATTGGCATTAACTGATTAATTAGTAAGTTTGTGATCTCGGTAATTAACAGGGAAATACACAGACATATCTATGGATTACTTAAGAATGTTAGATAATGAAAATGAATGAAGAAAAGAGACTAGTAGTAGGCAGAGAGAGGGGTGATCACTTCTCTAGGTCAGTGATGGGCAAACTTTTTAAAGAGGGGGCCCAAGGAAAGGAAATGCTCATCTGCCAGTCTGTTTCCAAGGCAACTCTTTCGAAGTTTCATTGTATTATATCCTACTCATTGTATTTGTCAGATTAGGAATAATGTCCTATGTCTGGCCAGATAGAACATTTTAGGGGGCCGCATCTGGTCCGCAGGCCATAGTTTGCCAATCACTACTCTAGGCTATCTGTGGAGCAGTTGAC
Organism: Gracilinanus agilis; assembly: GCF_016433145.1. Classification (NCBI taxonomy): domain Eukaryota; kingdom Metazoa; phylum Chordata; class Mammalia; order Didelphimorphia; family Didelphidae; genus Gracilinanus; species Gracilinanus agilis. Next base: position 2,907 of record NW_025387962.1, on the reverse strand, counting down.
TCTAAAATCACTTCTTTTTTTGTTTTACAAGTTCTCTAATTCATTTAAATGGATCTGTCATCTCACTGATGTGGTCATTCTCTCCAGTGGTGCAAATTGCAACCTATCCATGTTTTCTCATTCTTCAAGACTCATTCATGTCTACAGGACCATACTCTATCCACCATTCTACCTAGCTGCCTCACAGATGCACAAGAATAAATATTTCTAGGATTTATTTGTGAAGGTAACAAGAATTTAGAGAGCCAGGCCTGAAGAGGAGAGGTTCTGGGATTCAAATCTGGCCTCAGACACTTTCTAGCCTATCATAAAAAACTTTGTTGGGGCAGCTGGGTTGCTCACTGGATAGAGAGGCAAACCTAGAGATGGGAAGTCCTGGGTTCAACTCTGACCTCAGATACTTCCTAGCTGTGTGACCCTGGGCAAGTCACTTAACCCCCATGGCCTATCCCTTACCACTCTTCTGCCTTGGAACCAATACTTAGAACTGATTCTAAGATGGAAGGTAAGAGTTGGATTTTTTTTTAAGAGAGAGAATATAAAATTTCATATATAATCCTCCATTCATTAAAAGTTTAAGTAGAAAAAAAAAGCCTTCCAAGAGAACAACTTGAATAAAGCCCCAGTTTTCACACAGCACTGAAACTTCCTAAGCTAGTTTTTCTAGATATAGTTCCTTAGGGCTTCACTGGATCCATCATTCTCTCCAGGCCAAGTGAACCATGCCACAATATCCTGGTCCTTTGTAGTCCCAGAAAAAATTTCTTCTTCTTTGTTCAAAATATCTCTAGGCTGGGCTTTTCGGGGACTTCTAGTTAAGATGGTGGCAGAGTAAGGAGCAGCTGCTCGATCTCTCCTAATCGAAGCATACATGACTCCTCAAGGGGACATAAAAACGAACCCAGACGAACGAAGGAACCCCACAACAGGGCGCAGCATTGAAGGTACGCAGAATTGGGGCATTTCCATGCTATAAAGGGGTGAAACAGCTCTCACTAAAGCGCAAGAGGAAGAAGCCCCTCCATCCCCCCACACACACATACCATGCACAGCGCCAAGGCCAATGCACAAGAATGAAAACAGGATTGGGGCAACCAGTAAATCACTAGCAGCCCCAGGGCTTGTACCTGTGAGCTGCAAGACGTGGGACCCCAAGTGGCTGGGGGGCACGCACCAACGTTCCCGAGAGTTTCCACAGGTGAAGACATCGCCCCATGCGGACAAAGATCTCTAACGCAGGGACTTTCCCTGAGCGTCTGAGTGGGTGAAGGCATTGCCCCAGGCGAGAATAAAGATCTCTAAATCAGGGACTTTCCCCTAGCATCTGCCCGGGTGAAGGCAGTGCCCTAGGCGAGAATAAAGATCTCCAGCACAAGCTAGGACATCCAGTGAGGACCCGGTGCAGATGGGAGCACGGCAATGGAAGCAGCCCTCGAGACTGCTGAAGGAACCTTGGGCAGAGGGGCAGACTGGGGACTACCAGGAGGCCTGACCCCAAGGACAAGGAGACTGGAGCCCTCAGGAGCTTAGAAAGCTCAGGCAGACCCTGAGTGTGAAGACAAAGCTGAAAAGGGGTGGGGCTAACAATGGCTAGCCATAGGGAAGCCCAGAAGAAAAAGATTATCAAGAAAAACTCTGGAACACTCGACAACTTCTACACAGAGAAAATCCAGACAACAGAGGAGGACAAACAAAAATCCATACCTTCCCAAAACAATGAAAGATGGTCACAAGCTATTGAAGAGTTAAAAAATGAGATGTTGAGGAAGATGGAAGAGAGCTGGCAAGAAAATAACAGTTTAAAAGGCAGAATTTCACAATTGGAAAGTGAGGCAAGTCAACTAAAGACCAGAAATGACCAGATTGAAAAGGAAAACCAAAAGATTATAGCTGAAAACCAATCCTTAAAGGCTAGAATTGAACAATTAGAAGATAATGATCTCTCAAGACAACAAGAACAAATAAAACAAAGTCAAAAGACTGAAAAAATAGAAGGAAACATGAAATATCTCAATGAGAAAGTGACAGACCAAGAAAACAGGTCTAGAAGAGACAATTTGAGAATCATTGATCTCCCTGAAAAGGGAGAAATTAATAGAAATTTGGACTCCATACTAAAAGAAATTATTCAGCAAAATTGCCCTGAAGTTCTACAACAAGAGGGCAATATAGACATTGAAAGGATCCATAGATCACCCTCTACACTTGATCCAGCTAAGACAATGCCCAGGATTATAATAGCCAAATTCAAGAGCTTCCAAGTAAAAGAAAAAAATCTTACAAGAAGCCAGAAAGAGACAATTCAAATGTCAAGGAGCACCAATCAGGATCACACAGGATCTGGCAGCTTCCACGCTAAAAGACTGCAAAGCTTGGAACATGACATTCAGAAAGGCAAGAGAGCTGGGCCTTCAGCCACGGATCAACTACCCATCGAAACTGACTATATACTTCCAGGGGAAAGTATGGGCATTCAACAAAATTGAAGATTTCCAAGTTTTTGCACAAAAGAGACCGGGACTAAATGGAAAGTTTGATACTCAACCACAAAAATCAAGAGAAACATGAAAAGGTAAATAAGAAACAGAGGGAAAAGAAAGAAAACTCATAATTTTTTAAAATTGACTCTTTAAGGGCTTAAATAAGATCTAATTATCTGTATTACTATGTGGAGAAATGCTATGTATAATTCTCTGTACTGAACTCTACACACTATTATAATATTCACTATTATAGCAACCAGAAGAATAATTCATAGGGAGAGGACAGGATACTAAATGGTCTAAGATGACATGGGGGGTGGGAAAGAGGGGGGAATAGTAGGGGACACCAAGAAAAATCTGAGTAAATAAGAAAAATATCCCTAAGAAAAAATCTCTAGGGCCTGATGGATTCACAAGTGAATTC
>NW_025387961.1:7285-8084 GCF_016433145.1 Gracilinanus agilis | reverse complement strand
CTAGACCGGTTTTCTTGGTCTGTCACTCTCTCATTGAGATATTTCATATTTCCTTCTATTTTTTCAGTCTTTTGACTTTGTTTTATTTGTTCTTGTTGTCTTGAGAGATCATTGGTTTCTAATTGCTCGACTCTAGCCTTTAGGGACTGGTTATCGGCTATAATTTTTTGGTTTTCGGCTATAATCTTTTGGTATTCCTTTTCAATCTTGTCATTTCTGGTGTTCAATTTGCTTATCAGTTCATTTGATTTCTGAGCCTCACTTTCCAATTGCAAGATTCTACCTTTTAAACTGTTACTTTCTTGCCAGATCTCTTCCATTTTCCTCAGAATCTCAGTTTTGAACTCTTCCATAGCTTGTGAGGAGTTTTCCTTATTTGAGGAGGGTCCGGATGCTTGTTTGTTCTCCTCCTCTGTTTGCTCGGTTGTCTGGATTTTCTCTGTGTAAAAGCTGTCGAGTGTTAAAGACTTCTTCTTTTTGTTATTATTCTTTCTCTTCTGAACCTCCTGATGCTGATGCTGAGTAGCCATCATTACCCCAGCAGCTTCTCAGCTTTATCCTCGGGCTCAGTGTCTGTTCCCAATCTATTGGCTCCTGAGGTCTGAATTCTGGTTTTTTCCAAGGTCAAGTCCCCTGGTGGGCCCTCTTGCTTGATCCTCTGCTGGAGGTTTCTTTACAAGTCTCAGGGCGCTGCTTCCACAGTCGTATACCCGTCTGCACTGGTTCCCCACTTAGGCTTAGTTCTGCCTCCACCCACGCCTCTACTCAGCCGGCACTCTGCACGCCCAGCGTCCTGCTC
>NW_025387961.1:810-7191 GCF_016433145.1 Gracilinanus agilis | reverse complement strand
TATACCGGTCTGCACTGGTTCCCCACTTAGGCTTTAGTTCCTGGTTGTGTTTACCTCCACCCACACCTCTGCTCAGCTGGCGCTAGGCTCCCAGCGTCCGCTCCCACACGCGCGCTCAGATTTCGCTTGCGTTCTTGACTTAATGGGGTCCTAAGTCTTGCTGCTCTCAGGAACAGGTCCCGGAGCTGCTGATGACTCGATGGGTGCCCCAAACTTGCTCTATTTCTTTTTAGCTGGGTTCGGAGCTATAGGTGAGTGTGGAGGGGGTGGGGGTGGGGCGGTTGCTCAGCTCGCGATTGAGTGAGTGAGAGCCCTTTTTAGCTTGGAAATGTCTCGATTCCACGTACCTTCCACGCTGTGCCCTGTTGTGGGGTTCCTCCGTTCGTCTGGACTTGTTTTTATGTCCCCTTGAGGAGTTTTGTATGTTTCGGTCAGGAGAGGTTAAGAGCTGCTTCTTACTCTGCCGCCATCTTAACCCGGAAGCCCATCTTGTATACTCTTGTTCCTATGTATCCTTGATTTTATACCTTTTGAAATTAAAGGATTGTAATGCTACATCTTCAATTAAATTTTATCTGATTCCCTATACAGGGAAATAATCATACCTTCCTCTGACTCTGTACAGCATTTATCTCTATTAATGCTTTTCTCATTATATCATTATACTACACCATTGGTGCCAAAATCAAATAGGTACAGGGCCACTAAACCTGTGTGTAAGGGTTCCTGAAAAACACATATTGATCCAGAAAGCTATATGTTATCATCTGCTGTTGTTGCTGTTCACTCATTTCAGTTGTGCCCATCTCTTCATGACCCCATTTGGGATTTTTCTGGCCAAGATATTGCATTAATTTGTCATTTTCTTCTTCAGCTCAGTTTACAGATGAGGAAACTGAGACAAAAAGGGTTAAGCGATTTAGCTTAGACACATAGCTAAGTGTCTGAGGCTAGATTTGAACTCGGGAAAGTGTGTCTTTCTGACTCTAGTCCTGGAGCTCTATCCACTGTACCACCTAAGTGCTACATGTTAACATTATCTATGTTCTTGTGTCTCATTTATTTTGTTAGACATTGCCCAGTTACCCCTTAATCTGATTCCATAGTTTTGCAGCCAGGGGTGTTTGACATCATAAGAAATACTTGGGTATTTCTCATGTAACTATGAAAATATAGTCATCGACCAATCCTTACACTATCACCTACTTCCTTGATTTAAGTCTTCCTCCTATGGCTCATTGTCCCTCACAGGTAACCACAGACTTCTCTCTTTTCTATCCTCATTGATCTGTTGTTTATTTTTTCCCTGCTTAAGGAAATTCTAAAAAGATTTTGAACTTAATAAATATTAAATAAAACAAGTATTTTAATAATGTACTACCAAAAAAGATTTCACATGACACTGCACATCTTCCCTATGTAGAGCTTGCTATTCTCTTTAAATATATAATAAATATAGCAAGTAATTTTTAAAGCTATCCTGCTTGTCTGTGTTTTCTTAGGAACTGCCTCTATTTCCCTTTTGTGCATTTAAAAAGATGCTTCCATGCCCTTTGACCCAGAAATATCACTATTAGGCCAAAGCCCAAAGAGATCAAAGAAAGAGGAAAGATTTTATTATTGTTGAAAAAGATTAATAAAAATAATAACAATATATAAATATTGAATTAAAAAATGAAGCGTACCATTCTTTTGGGCTACTTCAACGTGGCACTCAGATTGCAAGTGAAGTCCTTAAGGGAATATTATTCTCAAATTCAAAAGGTAGCCTGTGGGTTTTTACTCTTAAAACTATAGCTCATGAGCCCCCACTGGTGAGTTTCCCTCTAACAGCTAATAAATAATACCATTAGCTCAAAGCAAAGACCATAAGATGGCATAATAAAAGCAGTAACTCTAAAACATTCCCTCTATACATTGTGTAAATGAAATTAACTCTAGGCCATTCATAGTCAAAACTCTATTTACCCTAGGCATCTAGATTATTTCATCCCCACCTCCCTCTGGGAGAGTGGAGATAATCTAATCACACGTGACAATAAGATCAAATCAAGAACAAGGGACGGCCCTTTGGGCAGTCCAAATCAGTGTAGAGGCTGCCATTTGTCCACTTGAATTAGAGGTGGACCCACGGGAAGTGACAGAGACACTATCTCTTTAAATATGTGGGTTACAAGCTGGTGAAGGAGTTCCGGCTTTGGACTTGGTGCTGAAGGTGCTCGGCTGAGACCTCAGGCAGCTTCTACTCTGAATGGTCACCTGGGTAAGTTGGGCTGACTTCCTTGGCCTACCTTGGCGTTTCCAAACTCTACTTTAAGTAGGCTCCAGCCTATCTGATTGCTAGGCCTTGTGGCTTGTAGCCTAGTTTAATTAGCCTTTTAACCCTCTCTCTCTGTCCAGACCTCTGCAGGCCTGCACTAGCCTCTCCCTCTCTCTATTTCCCTACCTTTTACCTTCCTAATTGTAAATAAACTACCTTAAACCGGATCCTGACTTGGGTCTATTTTAATTATGGAATCAATCTGAATTGTTGATTCCTGGCTACCACATTTTAAATATATATGTATAAAATACCTAAAATCTCCCTCTTACAATATCTAGGATGCAAGTTCAGTGTATCAGTCTAACACACAGCTGTGGACTAGCTGTGGACCAGGGCATATGGCTTAACCCTGTTTGCCTCAGTTTCCTCATCTATAAAATGATCTGAAGAAGTAAATGGCAAACCACTCCAGTATCTTTGCAAAGAAAACCCCAAAGGGGGTCACAAAAACACACAACTGGAAAATGTCTAAACAACAACATATACCTAATGTGCCCTCTCTTTACAAATCCAGTATAGGAAGAAGGGGAACAGATAGTGTTCTATAAGGAATACCTATGGCCAAGGTAACTCACTCCTCTTCTACTTCAGGGGCCTAATGTTCTTTTTCTCCTCTTAATTGCCTCACAATGCTTCCCATTCCACCCCATCTTCACCCTCCCCCCAGTTCAGCATCTCTTCTGGGCTTCCTCTTAGTAGCTCCACTTTTGTCTGCCAGGGGAATAGTTCTCTCAGTAATCATCATGACTCTGTTCCCTAGTGTCAGAGATCACACTCCTCAAAGTTGCCTCTCATCTCCAGTTCTACACATATTTTGTAGAGATTCTGTTCCCTGCTGGATGTGGTGTCTGCCACTGAGCAAGTAACTCTAAGGCAATATACTCTGGTCAGTGTGAGGGGAGAAAATAAATTCCCCTCTCCCTCTGCCTGTCCTCTAGTAAAGTGGTAAGGGTCACCTTCCACACAGCTGCTCCCTGGCTCAAAGGCTTTGCCTGATGTTATAATGACCAACAAACATGTCCTTTAAAAGCCACAAGAGGCACAGATGATCTTCAGCCAGCCAATGGAAAACTTACTCTCTAATTCAATCAAGGAGATCTTCACACTTCATAAAGAGATAACAGGGCATGTACATATCTTGGTAATTTTAATTTACCAATAGCTCATCTCCTCTTGTTGTTTGTCCCTTATTTTCTGCAGTTATGCCAACTGGGTTCAGGGAAGAAGCTGCCTCCCAATCCTCCTAGAGATAATGAAATTAATTTTGACTTTGTTTTGTAGATAGCCCTATTCCCTTATAAATCCCTTATCCTTGGCACAATCTTCCATGGTCTTTAATGGCAGAGACTGTGTCTTGGACTTCATATATTCCAAAGACCTAACTTAGCAATTTGTAAAAAGACAGAGAAAGCTAGAGCCAGGAAGGCTTGGGTCAAAAGCCTGCATGTAACATATACTGAGTATGAGAACCTTGTTAGTTGCTTAGCCTTTCAATAGCCCTCTAAGACGGTATACTGCAAATCAGTAGCCTAGGGCAAGGAATTTCCCATGACAATGAAATAATTTTTGATGTTTAGTCATTTCAGTTGTGCTTCTTTGTAACCCCCCCCCCCATGACGTTTTCTTGGCAAAGATACCGGAGTGGTTTGCCTTTTCCTTCTCCAACATATTTGACAGATGAAGAACTAAGATAAAACAGGGTGAAGTGACTTGTCCAGAGTCACCCAGCTTGTAAGTGTCTGAGGCCAGATTTGAATTTATGAATATGAGTCTTCTTGACTCCAGGCCCAGCTCTCTATCCACTACACCTCTTAGCTGCTCCAGTGAAATCATACATCTAGCCCAAAAATCAACCTTCCAGGGCCTCACATGGTAGGTGATAAGCAAGTTTTTGTTGATCTGATTTAATTTAATTACCACCCTGGGAAAGGACAGTATTTGTAGTTAATCAGTCACCTCCTTGTTGAACCCTGATTGGAGAAATTGAATTTATATACTTTTATTATTACATGCCTACTATGTTCTAAGTACTGACTTAAGTAAGTGCCTAGCAAATGTTTGGTGACTGAGTGCTTAAGGCCAATCAGATAGACAATAAATGTAAAAAAAGCAGAATTCAAATCCAAGTCTACCTTATTCCAAGTCCAGAACTCTACCTTATTCCAACCTAGTTTTGACATGCTAAAGGTTAGTCCCTACTGTATAATTTTCATAAAATACAAGATTTAAACTTTTCTTCTGAGAGAAATTTCAGGAAAAGAAGCTCTCTAACTCCCCAAATCAAGAAAGTGAACTCTTAAAGAAGGTGCCATAAAGAAGCCTTTGGAAATCATATACTGCATCAGAAGATCCAGAAGGAACTTTGGGATGTAGTGAATTGTACTGAAGGGGGTTGAACACATTTATTTTGAATGTAAACTCTTATGCCAAAGGGGACTGCTCCCTAATTGGCTTTTTTTTAAAAAATAAAACATTTATTAATATTCATTTTTGACCTGTTTACATGTTTCATACCCCTACTTTCCCCTTCACCACCCGCACTCCCCCCACCCATGGCCAATGCACATTTCCACTGGTTGTAACATGTGTCCTTGTTCAGGGCCTATTTCCAAATTGCTGATATTTGCATTGGTGTGGTAGTTTCAGGTCTACATCCCCAATCATGTCCGCCTCAGCCCATGCATTCAAGCAACTGTTTATCTTCTATGTTTCCTCTCCTGCAGTCCTTCCTCAGAATGTGGGTAGCATCTTTACCATAAATCCCTCAGAATTGTCCTGGGTCATTGCAGTGCTGCTAGTACAGAAGTCCATTACATTTGATTTTACCACAGTATATCAGTCTCTGTGTACAATGTTCTTCTGACTCTGCTCCTTTCACTCTGCGTTAGTTCCTGGAGGTCTTTCCAGTTCACCTGGAACTCCTCCAGTTTATTATTCCTTTTAGAACAATAGTATTCCATCACCCGCATATACCACAATTTGCCCAGCCATTCCCCAATTGAAGGGCATCTCCTCATTTTCCAGTTTTTTGCCACTACAAAAAGCACAGCTATAAATATTTTCATACAAAGTCTGTTTATCAATGATCTCTTTGGGGTACAAACCCAGCAATGGTATGGCTGGATCAAAGGGCAGGCATTCTTTTATAGCCCTTTGAGCATAATTCCAAATTGCCAGCCAGAATGGTTGGATCAGTTCACAACTCCACCAGCAATGCATTAATGTCCCAATTTGGCCACATCCCCTCCAACATTCATTACTCTCCCCTTCTTTCATTTTAGCCAATCTGCTAGGTGTGAGGTGATACCTCAGAGTTGTTTTGATTTGCATTTCTCTAATTATTAGAGATTTAGAACACTTTCTCATGTGCTTATTGATACTTTTGATTTCTTTACCTGAAAATTGCCTATTCATGTCTCTTGCCCATTTATCAATTGGGGAATGGCTAGATTTTTTATACATTTGCTTTAACTCCTTGTATATTTGAGTAATTAGACCCCTGTCAGAGTTTTTCGTTATAAAGATTTTTTCCCAATTTGTTGTTTCCCTTCTGATTTTGACTACATTGTTTTTGTTTGTACAAAAGCTTTTTTCAGCTTGATATAATCAAAACCATTTAATTTACATTTTGTAATTTTCTCTAACTCTTGCTTGGTTTTAAAATCTTTCCTTTCCCAGAGATCTGATAGGTATACTATTTTGTGTTCACTTAGCTTATTTATAGTTTCCCTCTTTATATTCAGGTCTTTCACCCATTCTGAATTTATCTTGGTGTAGGATATGAGATGTTGATCTAAACCTAATCTCTCCCATATTGTTTTCCAAATTTCCCAGCAGTTTTTGTCAAATAGTGGATTCATGTCCCAAAAGTTGGGCTCTTTGGGTTTATCATACACTGTCTTGCTGACATCATTAACCCCAAGTCTATTCCACTGATCCTCCCCTCTATCTCTTAGCCAGTACCATATTGGTTTTTTTTTCTTTTTTTTTTTTTTAAACCCTTGTACTTCGGTGTATTGTCTCATAGGTGGAAGATTGGTAAGGGTGGGCAATGGGGG
>NW_025387961.1:0-748 GCF_016433145.1 Gracilinanus agilis | reverse complement strand
CTTGCTGACTCCTGTCTCTAGGCCTGACTCTCACTCCACTGAGCTACCCAGCTGCCCCCAGTACCATATTGTTTTGATGACTGCTGCTTTATAGTATAGTTTAATATCTGGTACTGCTAGGCCCCCTTCCTTCACATTTTTTTTTCATTATTTCCCTTGATATTCTTGATCTTTTGTTATTCCAAATGAAATTTGTTATAGTTCTTCCTAACTCAGTAAAGAAGTTTTTTGGTAATTTGATAGGTATGGCACTAAATAGGTAAATTAATTTGGGTAGAATGTTCATTTTTATTATGTTAGCTCATCCTACCCATGAACAATTAATGGCTTTCCAATTGTTGAGATCCAGTTTTATTTGTTTGGAAAGTGTTTTGTAGTTGTTTTCGTATAATAGCTGTGTTTGTTTTGGTAGATAGATTCCCAAGTATTTTATATTGTCTAGGGTGATTTTAAATGGTGTTTCTCTTTCTACCTCTTGCTGCTCTAATGTGTTGGAAATATATAGAAATGCTGATGATTTATGTGCATTTATTTTGCATCCTGCAACTTTGCTAAAGTTGTTGATTATTTCTACTAGCTTCTTAGTTGATTCTCTAGGATTTTTTAAGTATAGCATCATATCATCTGCAAAGAGTGATAGCTTAGTCTCCTCATTGCCTATTTTGATACCTTCAATTTCTTTTTCTTCTCTAATTGCTATTGCTAGTGTTTCTAGTACTACGTTGAATAATAGAGGTGATAATGGGCA
>NW_025387960.1:3983-4258 GCF_016433145.1 Gracilinanus agilis | reverse complement strand
AATAGGTAGTATGGTGGATAAAGCACCAGGCCTGGAGTCAGGAGGATCTAGGTTCAAGTCTGACCTCAGATGCTTCCTAGCTGTGTGACTCTGGGAAAGTCTCTTAACCCTAATTGCCTAGCCCTTGTTTGCTCTTCTGACTTAGAAGGAGAAAGAGAGAAAGAGAGAAAGAGAGAAAGAGAGAAAGAAAGAAAGAAAGAAAGAAAGAAAGAAAGAAAGAAAGAAAGAAAGAAAGAAAGAAAGAAAGAAAGAAAGAAAGAAAGAGAGAAAGAAAG
>NW_025387960.1:0-3926 GCF_016433145.1 Gracilinanus agilis | reverse complement strand
AAGGAAGGAAGGAAGGAAGACTTTAAAGAAACTAGATTTTCCATCACCTTCCATGACATTACTGTTCTGTCAATGCATTATATTAAACTTTTTCTTTTTCATTTGATCCATTGTGAACTTTTTTGGAGTATTGTATGCTTCTCGTGATAATGTAGCTACTAATACCCTCCAGTTTTCTTCTCAAATTTCTTTGCTTCAAGTCTCTATAGTCAAGTTTTTATTGTTAAATTCCTTGTTTTTTTTCTTTTTTTTTACTTTGACTTTTACTTTCAATAGTTGGTAAAGGAAATCTAGAATTTCTGATATTCCCTTGTCTCTTGGGTTCCATTTCCTTTATATCGTTTTTGTTGCCTTTAATGGGGCAATATGGGTTTCAAATTTTCTACTGTAGGAATTATCTAGATATTAATGGAATCATCTGATGTGTTTCCAAGTCTTCTATCGCTTCCTCAAGTCAATTCTGTCCTTGTGGTATTTGATGCCCTTAAGATAATTCCATCTTTTCTCCAATTATTCTTGCTATGTCTGTTTTATGGCCACTATATATACTATTATGTTGATACTGAATTACACTTACCTTTTATGTCCAATACTGCAAAAGAGTATATAAATTCATGATAACTATAGCAAATTTGACCTTTTAAAAATTGTGTTGATTATTTACTGTCAGGAAGGGGGATGGAAAGGAAGGAGGGGAAGTGAGAATCTGATCACAGAATGTCAGAAAACAAATTTTAAAAATTATTTCCTCATATAATAGAAAAAATAAAATAAACATATCCTGTTTTGGCACAATTGATCTGTTATTAGATTCATGACATCCGACTGTTAACAGTACCTTTCGAATTCCAGTCTAAGTGTTCATCTTACTTTCAAATTAATTTGAAACTTTTTTGTTTATCTTTTATTTTTAGGTATAATTTCTGCAACTTGCTTTAAATGAAGATTCTCTATGACCTAAAAGTATTCTACTTGCTATATTTCCTGGATTTCTGAAGAAACCCTTTTCTGAGGTAGACATACGTTTATATGTCCCTTTCCCAAGTACTTTATGTCTTATGGCCATGCTTGGAAGAATTCCTATTTGGCAAGTATTAAAGGAAGACCTGATTCTGTTATGAGAGACCTTTCAGAGAAACTTAAGTTGTTCATCTTTGTCTCCCTCCCACCTACTACTTAATAAACTCCAATGGCTCCCTAATTGCCTCCAGGATTAAATTTAAAAATCCTTGTTTGCTAGTTAAACCTTCATAACCTAGCCCACTCCTACCTTTCCAGTCTTCTTATACTTACACTCTGACATAAACTCTTTGATCCAGTGACACTTAGCTCCTGGTTATTCCATAAACAAGGCACTCCATTTCTTGGTTCCAAGGATTTTCTTTGGCTATCTCATATGGCCAGAATGCATTCCCATTTCTGCCAAGACTGCTAATTTCCCTGACTTCCTTTAAGTCTCAGCAAAAAATTCTACCTTCTACAGGAAGCCTTCCCCAATCCCTCCTAATTCTAGTTCCTTCTTCCTTCTATAAATTATTTCCTATGTATCCTGTATACAGTTGTATATAATTGTTCCATGTTGTCTCTTCTATTGGTTTGGGAGATCTTTAAGAACAGAGACTACTTTTTGTCTCTTTTTGTAATCTCCAGCATTAGGCACAGTACCCAGCACATAAGAGTCATTTATTAAATGTTGATCGATCGATTGATTCTTCTATTTTGACAATATTCCTGAGATTCCATCACATAGCAATCCATAGTGAAGTCTGAAATTATGCTCTTCTTGTAAACTACATTCCCTATAAATCTGTGCGTAGTTCTACAACACAGTGGTATAGCTTTATAGAGTTATAATAGTTTCACGAATAAAGGTGATCAAGAATCAAGGAATCTAAAGATAGAGCTAGAGTATACAGATTTGACCAGGTAGTAGTGTCTAGGGCAATGGAAAGGAAAGATTTCCAGAGACCGGAAACTGAGTAACATAGATGAAGATGTCATTGTCTCAGAATAGTCACACTGAGGGGGGCAGCTGGGTGACTCAGTAGATTGAGAATCAGGCCTAAAGACAGGAGGTCCTAGGTTCAAATCTGGCCTCAGACACTTCCCAGCTGTGTGACCCTGGGCAAGTCACTTGACCCCATTGCCTACCCCTTACAACTCTTCTGCCTTGGAGCCAATACACAGTATTGACTCCAAGATGGAAGGTAAGGATTTAAAAAAAATAGTCACATTGAACATCCATAATACAGCTATAAGAATTCATGGTGGTTTCTGTGATAGCTTGAAGTGTACATGAGAAACCCAGGGCTTCCAAGAGCCACCAATCATTTCCTGGGAGTGAATGACATACAGGATCTCCCTTCTTACTATATAGAGGAATCAGAAATTTCATTAAGACCTGCATCTTTTTCCTGTTATTTTGAAGATGATAAGTGGAAGATAGGGATAAAGTTCAGAGTACAAGGATTTATCCTCTAATCCCAAAAGTCTGAGAGATGGTAGCCTTGGAAAACTGGAGCTCATGAGCAGTGATTTTCATGAGATGGTAGACCCAAATAGAAACCAGGAACTTAAATGTATCAGTAGAGTACAATCATAGCAACCTCTCTCCTTTCATCTGCCTTCTTCTGTAATGGAGGGATATAATGACACTGTGCCTGCTCCAGCTGTTTCCAATTATGCTATTCAGGATGTTTTTGGGTAATAGGCTCAGCATGACTCAGTAACCTGATTTACCCCCCACCCCAAAGGATCCCGAATCTTTCACAACACAGGCAGGAAACCAAGTTAACTTTATGTAACATCGTGGACCTAAGACAAGAATTTCTTCAATTTTTGTTGCTGTTTAGTCATGCCTGATTCTTTATGACCCTATTTGGGGTTTTCTGGATAGAGATACTAGAGTGGTTTGCCATTTTCTTCTCCAGCTTATTTTACAGATGAGTAAACTGAGGGTTAAGTGACTTGCCCAAGGTCACATGGTTAGCAAGTGACTGAGGCAAGTTGAACTCAGAAAGAAGAGTCTTTCTGACTCCAGGTCCAGCACTCTATCCACAGTGCCACCTAGCTCCCCATTTCTTCAAAATGGGGCATATTTTCAATAGTAAAAGAGATTTCCTCCCACTGACTTGCCCCAAAAAGAATATCAGACATTTTCTCTTGCTGTTCCCCATATCTAGGATGCTCTCCCTCCTCAGTTTCTCTTATTTGTACCTTCTAGCTTCTTCTGGGTGCAGCGTGGCCCCTAAGGAAATCCTTTGAGGGATAAGGTCCAGTGTCTTCCATCTGCCCCAAAGCAACCACTATTATCTGTGCTGCCACAAGATGACTTCCACCTCCTTTTGCCAGTCCAATCTCCCAATTGGGAAGTGGAAAATGTTCAGTTAAAAAGACCAACCCGCTCTTTGACTTAAGGCCTCCCATCCTGTGCTGAACCTGCTTTCTGAGGGAAGCCTTCACTGAGGGTGTGAGATGTTGATCTAAAGCCTAATTACACCTGGTTATAGCTTTTACATTCTATATGACTCTAAAGCTCCATAGATCATCATCGAAACCCCATTACCCACTTCCTTGCCACCCAAATACTCATTTATATCCCCTCAATATTCCCCTCTCAAAGTTAAATCCTAATTCCACCCAGCCCTTCCATTGTGCCCTATGAATGTCTGTCCCATAGGCAACAAACTTCCCATCATCTTGACTTTATTCCTCTCCTACTCCAGCCATCTTAGTTCTTAGATCTTACTCACTCTCCTTGATGACATAGCCTCCCCAGTCAGCCGTTCCAATATTCACTTCACCTTTACTCATTCCCCTTGGTGGGGGAGTTGGAATATCCATTGTTCTCCTTTGATGCTTCCAGGTTCTCCCCTTCTTCCCTAATTTAGTGTTCTCTCTTCCTTTGGGGTTCATGCTTTTTTTTT
>NW_025387959.1:0-5450 GCF_016433145.1 Gracilinanus agilis | reverse complement strand
CCTCTTATCCTGAGTGGTAAATTATTAGTACATGTTTGCACGAGCCACCTTTCTCCAAACTCCCTTCATTTGCTAAATTTTCTTTCTGTTTTTGTAAAAACTCTCACCTTCCATCTTAGAATCAATCCTGTGTATTGGTTACAAGGCAAAAGATTGATAAGGGCTAGGCAATGGGGGTTAAGTGACTTGCCCAGGGTCACAGAAATAGGAAGTGTCTGAGATCATATTTGAACCCAGGATTTCCTGTCTGTAGACCTAATTCTCTATCCACTGGGTCACCTACTTGCCACCTTAATATCAGTTCTAAGACAGAAGGACATCAAAGGCTAGACAATGGGAGTGAAGTGACTTGCCCAGGGTCATACAGCTAGGAAGTGTCTGAGGCCAGATTTTAACTCAGGACCACCGGTCTCTAGGCCTGGCTTTCAATCCACTGAGCTACCCGGCTGCCCCCTTTTCCTTAAGAGCGATATTTGGATAGGAATCTGTAGCCAGCTCTCTCAGTGGACTCCAGAAAGTCTGTGGCCTAGTACCTCAAGCACAGACTGATCTCCATCCTTGGAGTGACCTTCTCCTACTCTTTGAATCACCGTGTCCCAAAGCAGAGTTGCCTCTGGGCAATTTCATAATACAATTCAATTCATCAAATACTTATTAAATATTTACTAGGTACCAAACCCATTCCCGTTACTGGAATTACAAATATGAGAACCTAGTTAAATAGAGCTCCAGGCAATCTCTGTAGGTCTCTACAGATGTCGGTAAAAGGTCATGTACAAACACTTAAGGTAACAATGTATGGATCTGCTATAGGACAGTTTTTATTCTATCCTAAAGAACATTTTTAAAAGCAAAAAGAATACGCAGTGGTGGGAGTAGCTGGGTGGCTCAGTGGATGGAGAGCCAGGCCCAGAGATAGGAGAAAAATCTGATCAGATACTTCTTAGCTGTGTGAACCTGGGCAAGTCACTTAACTCCCATTGTCCAGCCCTTACTACTCTTCTGCCTTAGAACCAGTACACAGTATTGATTCTAAGA
Source organism: Gracilinanus agilis (assembly GCF_016433145.1). Taxonomy (NCBI): domain Eukaryota; kingdom Metazoa; phylum Chordata; class Mammalia; order Didelphimorphia; family Didelphidae; genus Gracilinanus; species Gracilinanus agilis. Next base: position 4,412 of record NW_025387959.1, on the reverse strand, counting down.
TGGAAGGTAAGGGCTTTAAAAAATAAATAAATCAATTAAGTGGGGCCTCAGACACTTCCTAGCTGTGTGACCCTGGGCAAGTCCCTTAACCTACATTGCCCAGCCCTTACCACTCTTCTGATTCTAAGCCAGAAGGTGGGGGTTTGAAAACAAAAAAAAAAGAATCAAGAATACTTGGAGAAGGGAGAGTAAAGGGCTGAGGATGACACTGACCTTGTTAACCTAGGTAATTGGAGGGATGGATGGTGGTGCCCTTGACAACAAAGAAACAGGGAAGTAAGGAAGAGGGGTTTGTGGTTGTTCAGTTATGCCCAATGCTTTATGACTCCACTTGGAGTTTTCTTGTCAAAATTACTGGAATGGCTTGCCATTTCCTTCTCCAGCCCATTTTCCAGATGAGGAAACTGAGGCAAACAGAGTGAAGTGACTTGCCCAGGGTCACACAGCCAGTAAGTGCCTGAGACCAGATGTGAAATCATGAAGATGAGTCTTCCTCCCTCGGGGCCTGGAACTGTATCCACCCTGCTACCTAGCTGCCCTGAGGCTGATTTAGGAGGAAAGAGAACTGATATTTTAGTTTGCCATTGCCCTGACACAGGCAGGTGGAGATATCCAGCTGGCACTCGGAGATCGTAGGATTGGATCTCAGGAGAGGGAAGAAGGCAAATATGCAGCTTTGGGAGTCATAGTCATATGTTTAATATTTGAGCCCAAGAGAGCTGGATCACTAAGAGAGAGTGTAAAGAAATGATAACAAGAATAGCATTTCTATAGTGCTTTAAGGCTTACAAAGTTCTTTATAACATGTAATCTCATTTGATCCTCATAATAATCCTAGAAGATAGGTGTTATGATTCCCATTTAATAGATGAGGAAAGTTAAGCTTAGTCCAGTGATTTGCCCAGAGTCATGCAGCTGAGAAGTGTCTGAGACAGGATTTGAATTCATTTCTTCCTGACTCCCCGTCTGGCTGAACCACCAAGCTTCCTGGGCAAGAAGAGAAGAGTACCACAGAGTCTTGAGCTCGTGAGAATTAAAATTAATATCCAAATACTCCAAATATTATATTTAATAAGATTTATTCATTAATAACTTGAAGAAAAAGGAATAAAAAGACAAAAAGTCAAAGCCTAAGTAAAAACCAGCCTCCCCAGCCATGCACTCGGGTGGGAAGGAGAGAGCTAGAGGTGGAGTTACAGCCAACTATATACAAAACGTGACCATGCAACGTAGTGGAGAGAGGAGAGGAATTCTGGGAAATACTAAAGGAATTTTGGGGAACATAGTTCAAAGGTACAAAATTTCCACTTAGACAAGCTGTGCTCCTGCATAAGCGGGTAGGATATTAAAGAGCTTCTAAACAAGAAATCACATCATTTCCAAGATGGGAACAATCTCTGGTGCTGGGCGATGATTCCTAGGGGAATGCAAATGTCTGGGAGGCTCTCCCATGAGTACGGCACATATTTCTCTTAATCCTCCTTTACGATATCTTCTGTCTTACTTTTAGAAAACAGGACATTTTGTAGGAAAATCTCTAAATCTCTAAGGTGGGGAAGCATTTTTAGACTCATAAGACCACAGATTGGGATTTAGCCTTTAGAAAGGCTAGATTAGAAAACAAGCCCATAGAGGTGCAGCCACATGCCCAGTGGTCACACAGCTAGTTAAGAGGCAGAGCTGGGATTTGAACCTAGATTTCCTGACTGATTCCAGATCTAGTCTCTTTCTATAGGCAGAACGGGGCAAAGTAATCTACTCCATCCAGGCTCAAATCTTCTCCAACTAGTCAATATTCTTTTGGGGGATCTTCTTCCACCAAAGTCAAACACTATTTCTCTCCAAGAACATTCAGAAGCATTCTGAGTGGCGCCAGTGGGATATAGATCGCTAAAGAAGCATCAACACCTAGAGGCGGTGTGAGGCATTATGTTGACTCTGTTGTCCCTAAGCCAGGTCTGAGGGTTGAAGGATGTGGATTTTTTTTTCATCCTTCCTGACAAGTATCAATCTGTTTTGGAGAGGCTGGTCATCAGAAGACAATAGCCATTAAGATGCTCAAGCGTACAGTCCCTCTGTGCCAAACCCAAGCCGTCCTGTTGGTCAGATCTGTTTGTTTACAGAATCTTGAAACCAAATGGCCACAAGGTGAGGTGTCAGGCCAGGGAATCCCATTGAGGTATTTCCTTTTTATTTTCCTTCCCGTCTCAACACCGGGGTGCTTTGGTTCATCTCAACATCTTCATCTTGAAATGGATTGGTTGTAGGAACTGGAAATGTCTAGCCTGGAGACGAGAAGACTTTTTCGTAGAATCTTGGGTTTAGAGTTGGAATATAACTGGTAGGACATTTAGACCAACCCTCTGGTTTTACAAAGGAAATAACTGAGGCTCAAAGAATTTAAATGACTTATTTAAGGTCATACAAGTATTCAGCAGAAGAGACATGATTCTGAACTGAACTGAAGTTCTCTGTCTCCCAGTCCAGGATGTATCCCATAGAAGATGCAGAAAATATATTAATGGGTTCTTCCACCTCCTATATGGTATGCTGAAATTAGCACGAGAATTGTGTTTGAATGTTGAAGGATTGTCATGGGGAGAGGAGATGAGATTTGTCCTCTTCTTGGTCCCACAGGGTAGAAATGGGAATAATGAGTACAGAAAGAGTTTGTGTCCATCTAACTTGTATCAAAGGACTTCCTTGATCAACTCAATGATCTCTTTGATGTTATACTTTACTCCTCTTCCCTCACTGTAGGATTTAGTCAAATGAGCCTAGAACTATTCCTCACACACAATATTCTCTATCCCATCTCCACCCCTTTGCATTGGCTGTTCCCCATCCCTGTTATGCATTCCATCCTTAGCTCCACCTTGTGGAAGCCTTTGTCTCCTTCAAAATTCTGTTCAAGTGCCATTTCCTTCGTTAAGCCTTTGCTGATTCCATCAATTGCTAATAAATAACTTGAATTCATTTTGTATCTATTTTGAATATTCTTATTACATATATATATACATACATATATATGTGTGTATATATATATATATACACATATATATATATATTTGTAGTGGCGGTTTTCCTTTCAAATTCCAGGGACTGATATAGCATTAAACAAGATTGAATATAGGCAATATTATGTCCNATATATATATATATATTTAAACCCTTACCTTCCATCTTAGAATCAATACTGGGCATTGGTTCCAAGGCAGAAGAGTGGTAAGGGCTAGGCAATGGGGGGTAAATGACTTGCCCAGGGTCACACAGCTGGGAAGTGTCTGAGGCCAGATTTGAACCCAAGACCTCCCATCTCTGGACCTGGATCTCAATCCACTGAACTACCCTGAATATCCTTATTTATATAGGTATTGACTCCTCAAATAGAATATAAGCTCATTGAGGGCAGGGGATTATTTCATCTTTGTTTCTGTGTCTCTGACTAACCTCAGGGCAGCTGAGTAGCACGGCACGTAGAGTCAGAAAGTCCTGAGCTCAAACCCAGTCTCAGACACTAGCTGTGTGCCCGATGCAAAACTGAGTGTGTTAGTGTATGGCCAGGAGCTCAATGAGAGGCGGCTTTGGTGTAGTAGACAGACCTGACTTAGAGTCCCAGAACCAGACTCCCAGCTGTCCTGTGACCCAGCTCATTTCACAACAACGAATCCATCCACAAGACGGATTTATTAAGTGACTCCTAAAGTCCGGGCACCGTGCTAGGAGGTGGGGATGGCAAAGACAAATAGTTCCTGCCCTCAAGGAGCTTCCAATCTAATGAAAGAGAAAATGTACCTAACATAGAGAAGAGAAGATCATTTTGAGGTGGGAAGGGGAAGCACAGCTACCTTCATGAGGTGGTGCTTGAGCTGAGTCTTGAAGGAAAACAGGCATTCCTAGAAGCCAAGGAGAGGAGAGAGAGCACTCCAGGCTGGGAGGGAATGCATTCCAGATACAGCCAGGGCGACCGTGATTCCCATCAGACTACACCCAAGAATGTCTGAAGAGGAGCAAGGTGTATTAAGGTTAGAAAGGTAGGTTGGGGTCAGGTGGTTAAGGATCTTAACTACCAAACAAAGTATTTTGTATTTGGCCCTAGAGGCAGTAGGGAGTTATTGGAGTTTCTTGAATAGCATAGCGATCTGGTCATTCCTGAGCTTTAGGAAAATGACTTTGGCTACTACATAGAGAAAGAAGTAAAATGGGAAGAGACTTGAATATCTCATTTAGGAGACTATTGAAAAAGTTCAGGGAAGAGGTGACAAGGGGATGAATTATGATGGGAGCAGAGAAGAGGAAGCAGATTTAAGAGATGTGGAAAAAGGGGTAGCTAGGTAACTCAGTAGATAGAGGGTCAGACCTAGTGATGAAAGTCCTGGGTTCAAATTTGACTTCAGACATTTCCCAGCTGG
>NW_025387958.1:0-3920 GCF_016433145.1 Gracilinanus agilis | reverse complement strand
CTCTCTCTCTCTCTCTCTCTCTCTCTCTCTCTCTCTCTCTCTCTTTTCTCTCTCTCTCTCATTCTCTCTCTCTCTCCCCTCCCTGCATTTTAAATACTATCCAGAGAGGAGCAGTGCCCCAATTTACATCTGGACTGACTCAGCAATTGTTTGTGTGTTTTGAATCCAAAATCCTATATTGAGATTTCTTCCAAGTTTTATGCCTGTTTTGTTCTCTGATGGTGATTTAGAGCAAGTGAGGAGGGCAATGAATAATATATGGAACTGTCTGCAAAGCTGGCAGGAAAGAGACTAGCAGGCGGAAGGAGGAAGTACCTTTGCATTTGCATTTTGTATTTGGAACTTGGAGTTCTGAGGAGAAGTACCTTTTTTATTAAACCTGTCACAGTTACGGATGATTTCTGTCTATTTACAAAGATATTTACGTAGATCTTCTCAGATGTATGCTTTTAATTTAATATCCGAGGCTCCACAAAGAAGATGAGAAGCTCCCCAGGTTTTCATTCATTTAAGGCTCCTCTTCCTTGACTACTTCCTATTTTGTTTGGGGAAATATTTTCCATCCTCAGCCCACATGAAGAGTGTATGGATGCCAGCAGTCAATGCTCTATCTGGTGCAAAACGCTGATGGAAATTGTCTTTTCCATCTTCTCTTTCCCTCCCTTTTGTGTCAGCCCCCTCAGTTTTATCCCAGAGGAATTCCCAAAGGAATCCTGGCTAGCTCCTCATGATGCGCCATCCAACCCTCCTTCGGTTTACATCTCACCTATTAAAGCGATTAAATTCCAATAGTGAAATTTCAAACTTCCCTGAACCCCTCAAAGCACATCAAATAGGGCCAGTGGCACAGCCTGCAGAATCTCAGGGACCTTGGAGGCCATCTAGTCCTGGGCCCTAACGAGTCTTGGGATTGCTTCCTACCTTTTTGACACATCTTCCTTTAAGGAATTAGACATCTATCCATTTGAAGGACTTAGAAGAAGGACTGGACAAATGCTGATATTTTTAAGAGTCCTTTTATGTCCTTTGACACATTTGTTCTCACAATTTCCCTGTATGGCCCAGTATTGGTATTCTTTGTGAGTACTCAGTCTGGCAATTCAAGGAGGTAGAATTCAGATTCTATCACACACACACACACACACACACACACACACACACACACACACACACACGAGTGGGGGTTTATTTCTGATCGGTAATGAGTTATTGTGAAAACATCTACTTAAAGTCAATCAATCAATTGGTTGAAATAAATCCATTTTTCTCCTTAATCTGGCGTATGGGCACATCTGCAACATTTAATTCATCCTTTGGGCCTATTGAGCACCTGCTTTGACCAGCCTGAGAGAAAGAGAAGAGTCAGGAGGAAGGCAGTGTTGATTGGAAGGGCGATACACACTGGGGGCCACCCGTAGTGACAGCATAAACCTTTAGGCTCTCACAGGCCTAAATAATAGACAGAAGCAGAGTTCTGAGCTCCCTCCTGTAAAAACAAGCCCATGGTGGGCTGAATGTGTGACATGTTCTTTATGAAATCTGCTCAAGGAGCTTTGAGTAAGAATTCTGTCCTGTTTGCGTATCTCAGTTTACACTCTCCCAAAGGCCCGCTCGCCATTCCTAGCTCCGCTATTAGCTACCTAACTGGGCAATCTAGCTAGAAAATGAAGTCATAAGCAGAGCTTGATGTTTAGATCAGTGATTGTATCCCCAGGCCGCATTGCTTCTCCATAGAGAAGGAAAGTAAGATGAGCACTAATCAGCCTCATTAATGGCCTTCCTTTCTGAAACGTTGCATGTGCTCAGGGCCTCTCAACTGGAAGGGAGGAATTAGGGAAGCTGAGAGGAAGAGGCAGGCAAGACATCAGATCCAGGAACACTTCATTATGTAGCCTCCTCTCACTTAAGCTGTTAGATGTATAGATAATAACAGCCTAGAGAAGGAACATTTGAGGGTTCAAGTGTCCATACATCAGATACATTTCTTTCCCAAGAATCTGGATCAAACTCTGGAATACAGACAGGAAGAGAATAAGCAAAGAATATTCTGAACCACATTATGGGATTCATTTTTGTCTGTAGGATGCCAGAAAATGGAACAGATCTATTCAAGAGTGGCCTTAGGGGGCAGCTGAGTAGTTCAATGGATGGAGAGCCAGGCCTAGAGATGGGAGGTCCTGGGTTCAAATCTGGCCTCAGACACTTCCCAGCTGGGTGACCCTGGGCAAGTCACTTGACCCCTATTGCCTACCCTTACCACTCTTCTGCCTTGGAGCCAATACAAAGTATTGACTCCAAGATGGGAGGTGAGAGTTTGAAAAAAAAGAGTGTCCTTAGAATCCTGAGCAGGGACGGTGCCCTGTGGACCATGAGGAGCCTGATCCTTCAGCTGGTAGCAATTACCTCCACAGAGTCATGTTCCTCCTGAGGCACGTTGGAGATTGCCTGGCATCTGTCCTCATATGATGGGTGAGACAATGTTGTCCTAATTGTCACGTATCGGCCGCATCTAATGAAGGTGATTCCATTGGCACCTCCTAAATATGCACTTGTGCTTATTGCTACACACATGTCACATTTTGGTAAGCCCAGAAAACAGATAACTCCCAGCCAAACTTGTTAAGACCCATGGAATCTGTCACAACAGGACTATTGGTTTCACAGTTATATGGGTCTACTTGACTCTCTCTCTCTCTCTCTCTCTCTTTTTTTTTTTTTTTTTTTTTTAGGCAATAGGCGTTAAGTGACTTGCCCAGGGTCACACTGATTCTCTTTTAATTGTCTTACTTGATAAATTCATAATAAATCCCAAGTTTGTATGGCTTCACATACTTTTCAAATTACTTTTACATCATTGTCTCATTTGGCCTTCGCACCACACCCTGTGAGAGCAGATAATCAAAGGCAAAGTAGCCTCATTTTACCAGTGAGCAAACCCAGAGCCAGAGAAGAGGGAAGTGACTTTCTCAAAGTTCCGAGGCCAGGTTCATCCTCTTCAGTTCCGTACGCAGCGCTTCCTCCAGTTCTTTCTGTTTATTTTCTCTTTGAGCGGCAATGCTCATTAGATGATGCCTAACAGAAATGAATTTGGGCTTATAAGAACCCGGGAGGCAGCCGAAGTGGGGGAAAATGAATGATGTTTAATGAGGAGAAAAAGGCAGGTCGGAGCTCGGTTGCGAAGAATTTTAAAAGCTCAACAGGAGCTTATATTTTGTCCTAGAGAGGCAATAGGGAGCCACTGCAATTTACTGAGCATGGTCAGAGTTTACTTTGGCACCTAGGTAGATGATGGATTGGAGTGATAAGAGACTTGAGATACGGGCACCTTGATGAGGATCTTGCAGTAGTCCAGGTGATGGGACACGAGGATCTGAAGCAGGCTGGCCTCTGTCTGAGCAGAAGGCAAGAGAGGGGTGGACGTGAGAGAAGTTGTGGAGGTCCAAGTGGCAAGAACTGGCAACTGATTGGACTGAGGTTATGAATCTGGTGACTGGAAGATACGGAGAGTACTCTCGAATAGAAATCAGGAAGTTTGAAAGAGGAGTGGGTTTAGGGGAAAGATAAGGAGTTCGATTTTGGACTTGATCAGCACCATGCCTGGCACATAGTAGACACTTAATAAATGCTTGTTGATTGACCAACCTGCTGAATTTGAGATGTGTCTCCTACAATATAACGAAACCTCGAAAGAGTTGCCTTAGAAACAGACTGACAGAGGAGCNCCTACAATACAACGAAACCTCGAAAGAGTTGCCTTAGAAACAGACTGACAGAGGAGCCTTTCCTTTCCTTTGGCTCCCTCTTTAAAAAAAGTTTTAAAGATGGGCCCCTCACTGGTGTAGGGCATCCCGATCTGAAATGTCCGATCTGCCCCTGGCGACAGAGACACTGAGGGGAGAGCTGGGCTTGGGAACTGTCTG
>NW_025387957.1:882-8467 GCF_016433145.1 Gracilinanus agilis | reverse complement strand
TATATCTACATATATGTAGATATGTGCGTATATATCTGTATATATATACATATATAATATAATATAATTTAGAATATTTTTCCATGGTTACATGATTCGTGATTTTTCCTGCCCCTCTTTTCCCCTTGCCTGAGCTGACAAGCAATTCCACTGACTATACATGTATCATTGTTCAAAACCTATTTCCGTATTATTTATCTTTGCAATGCAGTGATCTTTTAATGCCAAAACCCTTATCATATGTTTTTCTTCTGCATTTCTACTCCCACAGTTCTTTCTCTGGATGTGGATAGCATTGTTTCTTATAAGTTCTTTGACGTTTTCCTGGATCATTGCATTGCTACTTGTAGAAAAGTCTGTTACATTTCATTGTGCCACAGTGTTTCTGTTTCTGTGAAACACTTGAATATATCTTAAACTCCTTGGGTAGCATAACATTTTTCATCATGATCCTCATTATAGTCAATGGGCAAGAGTAAATCTAGAAATATTTTGGGGGGCAATTGCCTTTGGTGTTACAATTCAGAGCAACAAAAATTTAATTATTATTGTTCCATTGTTTTTCAGGCATATCCAACTCTGTAACCCCATTTGGGTTTTTCTTGAGAAAGAGACCTATCTTTCCAACCTCATCTAACTACATACTCTTTTCTTTATACTACAACCTCCCTTTGGTTCCAGCCAAATTTAATTAGCTTGTTCTGACCACCTATAATATTAGTTCACATCTATGATTTCTCCAGTTAATATACTTTCTTACAATGTTTCCTTCCATCAGCCAGTTATTCAACCTCAGTATCCAGGTCTATATCATGCTCTATTCAAATTAGAGTATGTTATTTCTGTTTATTGACTCTCCATACATCATATAATAAGAGACAAAGTGTTTTTACATGTTTCCATATTAAAATAAAATTCATTATTATTGAAATATATAAGAAATATCTCTCCTCTTACTTTTCTCTAAGGTAATTATTGGTCCCAAAATATTTGACCATATATCTTGTCTTGTATTATGACAAGGAAGACTCAGCTTTGAGCAACAATATTATTGTACTCTACCCTCATCAGACCTCATCTGAACAGTTTTGCTCATTTCTGAGAATTACAGCTTAAGAAAGAATTTGATAAGCCAGAAGAGACAAGATAGGATGGTAAAGGTCTTGAGTTCATGTCATATGGAGAAGGATTTGAGGAATGTGGAACATTTTACCTGAAAAAGATAAGGTTCAGGGGTAACACAATTGTGTTCTAGTATTCAGAAGGCCATCTTATGGTGGAGAGACTAGAATTATTGTTAGGACTTAGAGGTCAGAATCAAGACTGATGAGTAGAAACTGACTTTTGAAAAGTACATTTAGAAAAAAAAAAGAAAAAAGTACATTTAGGCTACTAGATATGAGGAAAAAATGGAAATTATTTAGATGTATGAGTTGGACTAATAAACCACTAAGGACCCTTCGAACTCTCAAATTTTATATATTCCTGTGATTATGGAAGACAGAAATAAAACCAAGACTAGAAGCCCTAGCATACATTGTCATCTTTTATTACAGGTATTCTCCTAAGACCTCTAATTTCTTATTAATAAGTCTTCTTTCTCACTCTAGCTCTATAGCAGCAATCAGCATGCTGATGGATACCCAAAGGTTTCAGCTGGAAAAATGATCAGGGTCCTGTTCTATTCTAATCCTAGAACCACAATCTCCTTTGCATCAGTCATTAATGGGGGACATTGCCACTTACACTACATAGATGACCATAGTGTCTCTCTACTACAATCAATCTGTCAAGGTGGTTGACCACTGGGCATAACCATCTACCCAGCCATTGCTCTCTACTGTTCATTGGACTTCACTTTCTGTCTGACACCATGTCTTCAAGGTCTCTGGCCTATGCTATTCACCATCTTATTGCATGCAGAGGATCACTAATTTTTCTATTTGCTCTGCATCTCTACTCACTTATATATGTTTCCCCCCTTAATTAGAGATCTCCTTTAAATCAGGCACTGTCTTTTCTCTATCACTTTTGTATTTCTATCTCTATCACTTAGCACAATTTTTGGTACACAGTAAACACTTATTAAATGCTTTTTATTTTATTACATTCCATAGAAACATAGAATCTTAGAATTTCAGAGTTAGAAGGGATTTTAGATGAAGCATGAAACTATTCTCCAATATTCCTTAGAAGTGGTCATCATACTACTGCTTGAAGTATCCAGCAAATGGCATTGTTCTTTTATGAGGCACATTGAATTGTTGAGTAGCTTTAATTGTTAGGAAGTTCTTCCTTTTAGTAAGTTGGAGTTTGTCTCCCTACAATGTCTACCCATTCAAAACTGTCATATTTTCTAAGAGCATGACAAAAAAGTCTAATCTAAATTATACAAGTGAAATTAAAATAATTTTGCATAAAGAAAAATTGTAATAAAGTTACAAAATTAGATAGAACAGGTTGTTGAGTCATTTTTTAAACATTTTAAATATTCATTTTTAACATGTTTACATGCTTCATGCCTCTACTTTCCCCTTCACCCCCCACTCTTCCCCCCACCCATGGCCAACGCGCATTTCCACTGGTTGTAACATGTGTCATCAATCAAGACCTATTTCCAAATTGTTGATAGTTGGATTGGTGTAGTAGTTTCGAGTCCACATCCCCAATCATGTCCACCCCAACCCATGAATTCAAGCAATTGTTTACCTTCTATGTTTCCTCTCCTGCAGTCCTTCCTCTGAATGTGGATAGTGTTCTTTACCATAAATCCCTCAGAGCTGTCTTGTGTCATTGCATTGTTGCTGGTACAGAAGTCCATTACATTCGATTTTACCACAGTATTTCAGTCTCTGTGTACAATGTTCTTCTGGCTCTGCTCCTTTCACTCTGCATTAGTTCTTGGAAGTCTTTCCAGTTCACCTGGAATTCCTCCAGTTTATTATTCCTTTTAGCACAATAGTATTCCATCACCATCATATACCACAATTTGTTCAGCCATTCCCGAATTGAAGGACATACCCTCCTTTTCCAGTTTTTTTGCCACCACAAAAAGCACAGCTATAAATATTTTCATACAAGTCTGTTTATCTATGATCTCTTTGGAGTACAGACCCAACAATGGCATGTCTGGATCAAAGGGTAGGCAATCTTTTATAGCCCTTTGAGCATAGTTCCAAATTGCCAGCCAGAATGATTGCATCAGTTCACAACTCCACCAGCAATGTATTAATGTCCCAATTTGGCCACATCCACTCCAACATTCATCACTCTCCCATTCTTTCATTTTAGCCAATCTGCTAGGTGTGAGGTGATACCTTAGAGTTGTTTTGATTTGCATTTCTCTAATTATTAGAGATTTAGAACACTTTCTCATGTGCTTATTGATACTTTTGATTTCTTTACCTGAAAATTGCCTATTCATGTCTCTTGCCCATTTTTCAATTGGGGAATGGCTTGATTTTTTTATACAATTGCTTTAACTCCTTGTATATTTGAGTAATGTGACCCCTATCAGAGTTTTTTGTTATAAAGATTTTTTCCCAATTTGTTGTTTCCCTTCTGATTTTGACTACATTGTTTTTGTTTGTACAAAAGCTTTTTAGCTTAATATAATCAAAACCATTTAATTTACATTTTGTAATTTTCTCGAGCTCTTGCTTGGTTTTAAAAACTTTCCTTTCCCAGAGATCTGACAGGTATACTATTTTGTGTTCACTTAACTTATTTATAGTTTCCCTCTTTATATTCAAGTCATTCACGCATTCTGAATTTAACTTGGTGTAGGGTGTAAGATGCTGATCTAAACCTAATCTCTCCCATATTGTTTTCCAAATTTCCCAGCAGTTTTTGTCAAATAGTGGATTCATGTCCCAAAAGTTGGGCTCATTGGGTTTATCATACACTGTCTTGCTGACGTCATTAACACCAAGTCTATTCCACTGATCATCCCTTCTATCTCTTAGCCAGTACCATATTGTTTTGATGACTGTTGCTTTATAGTACAGTTTAATATCTGGTACTGCTAGGCCTCCTTCCTTCACATTTTTTTCATTATTTCCCTTGATATTCTTGATCTTTTGTTATTCCAAATGAAATTTGTTATAGTTTTTCCTAATTCAGTAAAGAAGTTTTTTGGTAGCTTGATAGGTATGGCACTAAATAGGTAAATTAATTTGGATAGAATGTTCATTTTTATTATGTTAGCTCGTCCTACCCATGAACAGTTAATGGCTTTCCAATTGTTGAGCTCTAGTTTTATTTGTTTGGAAAGTGTTTTGTAATTGTTTTTGTATAATTGCTGTGTTTGTTTTGGTAGATAGATTCCCAAGTATTTTATATTGTCTAGTGTGATTTTAAATGGTGTTTCTCTTTCTACCTCTTGCTGCTCTACTGTGTTGGAAATATATAGAAATGCTGATGATTTATGTGCATTTATTTTGTATCCTGCAACTTTGCTAAAATTGTTGATTATTTCTACAAGCTTCTTAGTTGATTCTCTAGGATTTTTTAAGTAGACCATCATATCATCTGCAAAGAGTGATAGCTTATTCTCCTCATTGCCTATTTTGATACCCTCAATTTCTTTTTCTTCTCTAATTGCTAATGCTAGTGTTTCTAGTACTATGTTGAATAATAGAGGTGATAATGGGCATCCTTGTTTCACTCCTGATCTTATTAGGAAGGCTTCTAATTTATCCCCATTGCATATAATGCTTCTTGATGATTTTAGGTATATACTGTTTATTATTTTTAGGAAGGGTCCTTCTATTCCTATACTTTTCAGCATTTTCAATAGAAATGGATGCTGTATTTTGTCAAAGGCTTTTTCAGCATCTATTGAGACAATCATGTGATTTTTGTTTATTAGACTGCTGATATGGTCAATTATGTGGATGGTTTTCCTAATGTTGAACCATCCTTGCATTCCTGGTATATATCGCACCTGATCATGGTGGATGATCTTATTAATTACTTGCTGGAGTCTCTTTGCTAATATTCTATTTGAGATTTTTGCATCAATGTTCATTAGGGAGATTGGTCTATAGTTTTCTTTCTCTGTTTTTGGTCTACCTGGCTTTGGGATTAGTACCATATTTGTGTCATAGAAGGAATTTGGTAGGACTCCTTCTTTGCTTATCATGTCAAATAATTTGTATAGTATTGGGATTAGTTGCTCTTTGAATGTCTGATAGAATTCACTTGTGAATCCATCAGGTCCTGGTGACTTTTTCTTAGGGAGTTCTTTGATGGCTTGTTCAATTTCTATTTCTGATATGGGATTATTTAGGTATTCTATTTTTTCTGCTGTTAATCAACGAAATTTATATTTTTGTAAATATTCATCCATATCTACTAAATTGTTATATTTGTTGCCATATAATTGGGCGAAATAGTTCTTAATGATTGCCTTGATTTCCCCTTCATTAGAGGTGAGGTCTCCCTTTTAATCTTTAATACTGTCTATTTGGTTTTCTTCTTTCCTTTTTCTTATTAGATTGACCAGTACTTTGTCAATTTTATCTGTTCTTTCAAAATACCAGCTTCTAGTCTTATTTATTAATTCAATAGTTCTTTTACTTTCGATGTTATTAATTTCTCCCTTGATTTTTAGTATTTCTAATTTAGTTTTTATCTGGGGGTTTTTAATTTGCTCGCTTTCTAATTTTTTGAGTTGCATACCCAATTCATTAATCTCTGCCCTCCTTAATTTGTTAATATATGCACTCAAGGATATAAATTTCCCCCTGAGAACTGCCTTGGCTGCATCCAACAGAGTTTGGTAGGATATCTCATTGTTGTCATTCTCTTCAATGAAATTTTTGATCGTTTCTATGATTTCTTCTTTGACAAATTGATTTTGGAGAATCATATTGTTTAATTTCCAATTGGTTTTTGATTTTCCTGTCCAGGTGCCCTTACTAATTATTATTTTTATTGCATTATGATCTGAGAAGGTTACATTTATTATTTCTGCTCTTTTGCATTTGTTTGCAATGATTCTATGGCCTATAACATGGTCAATCTTTGTGAATGTGCCACGTGCAGCTGAGAATAAGGTGTGTTCCTTTTTGTCCCTATTTATTTTTCTCCACATATCAATTAGTTCTAATTTTTCTAGGACTTCATTCACCTCTCTTACCTCTTTCTTATTTATTTTTTGGTTTGATTTATTTAGATCTGACAGAGGAATATTTAGATCTCCCACTAGTATGGTTTTACTATCTATTTCCTTCTTGAGCTCTGCCAGTTTCTCCTTTATGAATTTGGATGCTTTGCCACTTGGTGCATACATATTGAGCAGTGTTATTTCCTCATTGTTTATACTGCCTTTTATCAGGATGTAATGACCTTCCCTGTCTTTTTTAATCATATCTATTTTTACTTTGGCTTTGTCAGAAATCATAATAGCCACTCCTGCCTTCTTTTTCTCATTTGAAGCCCAAAAGATTTTGCTCAAGCCCTGAACCTTAAACTTGTGTATGTCCACCCGTCTCATATGTGTTTCTTGTTGACAACATATGGTAGGATTTTGGTTTCTAATCCACTCTGCTTTTTGCTTCCGTTTTATGAGCGAGTTCATCCCATTCACATTCAGAGTTATAATCATCAGTTGTGCATTTGCTGACATTTTTGAATCTTCCCCTATTCCTACCCCCTTTTTCCTTATACTTTTTCCTTTTAAACCAGTCGTTTGCTATTGAGCCACTATCCCTTATCCCCTCCCTTGATTAACTTCCCTTTCTACCCCCTCCATTATTTTTTCCCCTCTTTTAGTTTTTAAAGGCCTTATGAATTCCCTCCCCCTTCTTCTCCCTTCCCTTTTTTTGACCTCCCCACTCCCATGCTCCCCTTGGTTTATCCCTTCTAACTTTTGCAGAAGGGTTAGATAAGAGTTTTATATCCCAATGGATAGTATAGCTACTCTTCCCTCTCCAGGTTGATTACACTGAGAGTAAGGTTTGATTATTACCTCTTAATGCTCTCTTCCTCTCCTTCTTATAATAGTATTTGTCCCCTCTCCTTCCCATGCCCTCTTTGTGTGTAATAGAATATCCTATTTTTCTTATTCACTCAAGTTTCTCTTGGTGTCCCCTGCTATTCACCCCCTCTTTCCCATCCCCCATGTCATCTTAGATTATTTAGTGTTCCACCCTCACCCTGTGAATTATTCTTCTGATTACTATAATACTGAATACTATAATAGAGAATAGAGTTCAGTACAGAGAATTATACATAACATTTCTCTACATAGGAATACAGATAATTAGATCTCACTGAGGCCCTTAAAAAAGTAAATTTAAAAATTTTAAGTTTTCTTTCTTTCCTCTCTGTATCTTATTTACCTTTTCATGTTTCTCTCGATTTTTGTGGTTCAGTAACAAACTTTCCATTTAGTCCTGGTCTTTTCTGTGCAAATACCTGGAATTCTTCAATTTTGTTGAATGCCCATACTTTCCCCTGGAAATATATAGTCAATTTTGATGGGTAGTTGATCCGTGGTTGTAGGCCCAGCTCTCTTGCCTTTCTGAATATCGTATTCCAAGCCTTACGGTCTTTTAGCGTGGAGGCTGCCAGATCCTGT
>NW_025387957.1:0-783 GCF_016433145.1 Gracilinanus agilis | reverse complement strand
GGTGTTCTATGAATCCTTTTGATGTCTATATTGCCCTCTTGTTGTAGGACTTCAGGGCAATTTTGCTGAATAATTTCTTTTAGTACGGAGTCCAAGTTTCTATTAATTCCTGGTTTTTCTGGAAGACCAATTATTCTCAAATTGTCTCTTCTAGACCGGTTTTCTTGGTCTGTCACTTTCTCATTGAGATATTTCATGTTTCCTTCTATTTTTTCAGTCTTTTGACTTTGTTTTATTTGTTCTTGTAGTCTTGAGAGATCATTAGCTTCTACTTGTTCAATTCTAGCCTTTAGGGATTGATTTTCGGCTATTATCTTTCGGTTTTCGGCCATAATCTTTCGGTTTTCGGCCATAATCTTCTGGTTTTCGGCCATAATCTTTCGGTTTTCGGCCATAATCTTCTGGTTTTCGGCCGTAATCTTCTGGTATTCCTTTTCAATCTGGTCATTTCTGGTGTTCAATTGCAAGATTCTACCTTTTAAACAGCTATGTTCTTGCCAGATCTCTTCCATTTTCCTCAAAATCTCAGTTTTGAACTCTTCCATAGCTTGTGAGGAGTTTTCCTTATTTGAGGAGGGTCTGGATGCTTGTTTGTTCTCCTCCTCTGTTTGCTCGGTTGTCTGGATTTTCTCTGTGTAAAAGTTGTCGAGAGTTAAAGATTTCTTTTTCTTTTTAATCTTTCTCTTCTGAGCTTCCTGAGACTGGGTAGCCATCATTAGCCCAGTAGCTTCTCAGGTTTATCCTCGAGCTCAGGGTCTGTCCGTGGTCTTTTGGCTCCTGAGG
>NW_025387956.1:3239-7372 GCF_016433145.1 Gracilinanus agilis | reverse complement strand
ATATATATATATATGCATAAAAAATAGGTAGGTGTCACTGTAGATAGAATGCTGGTCTTAGAGTCAGAAAAATTCATATTTGTTAGTTCAAATTTGGACTCAGACACTTACTAGCTGTGTGACCCTGAGCAAGTCATTACCCCCTGTTTGCGTCAATTCCTATATCTATAAAAATGAGCTGGAAAAGGAAATGGCAAACCAGTCTAGTTCCTCTGCCAAGAAAACTCCAAATGAGGTCAAAAAGAGTCCAACATGATTGTAAGTACTGAACAGTAGCAACATATACTTACATCATGGAATGAAAGTTCATGAAAAGAAAATATTGTTTCTTTACCACTTTATCTTTTTATCTACAGAACCTAGTACACAGCCTGGTAATATTATGCTTAATAAAAAACAGTTGATTAATTAGTAAATGAACAGATAATCACCTTGGTACAAAATTGAAGAGGAAGGAGGAAGTTTGGATGAAATTTCCATTTTGAAAATTGCACTTTATTAAATTTTCATAGCATTTTATTTAATATCTATATAACATATGGTTGATATCCTTGTTTTTTCATCATTTTGATTTTCCAATGTATCCCTTTTCTCCTCTTTTTAAACATTCATTCGATATAACAAAAGAATAAGAACCAAAAAATAGAATAAAAACAATTCAGCAAACTCAATCTATGAATCATCCAAAGTACAACAGTATAGGAAATTTTCCACAGCCATAGTCCACCCATAGTCCACCATCTCATGTAAAGAAAGAAATAAGGTTTTTCACTTATTTTACTATATTCCTAATTGTTACTTCACTCAAATCTGATCTTTTAAAAATATTTTCCAGGTACTACTGTATGATTATGTATATTAGACATAATTCTTGAAAATGCATGATGTATAGAACCCAAAGGAAATGGAGAGATATAGTGGCTGTAAATAGGTGCTGAGGAGAGAGATTCAAAATGTACATGTTAGAGGTTTGCCTTGTCACTCAGAAAACTTGGCTGTCATCAGCATGAGTACATTTTATGGATAATATCTATAATACAGTGTGGACACGTTTCTCAGGAAGAAAGGGTAAAAATGATTTCAGTAAAGGGAATTCCCACACTGATGGTTTATAAAAAAAGATAGTCAAATATAAAATCATATGGAAAAAAATAATATTTTTTTCATTAAAAATAATAATTTTTGATCCTCTTGCTACTACTAAATATGTGACAGAATGATTTCCTCATCTTATATGACATGTATAAGACACGTTGCTAAAATATCATGATGTATTTTCATTGTTACCATTAGGTATTAATTATGAAGGATTGATATAAGCATTGTAAATGTCTAATAAAGAATTAATTTGGTTTAATCAAGGAAAAGTATTTTGTAACAATCTAATGTTCTTAAAGGAGCAGACATTTAAAAACAGGGCTAACTGGTATCAAGAAGGTACCCTTCAAAGTGTGTAAGGACAAACTATAATATGCTCATTGATCAAACAAAAATAAAAAAGGGGGAGTAGATAAGGTAAATGAAATAATATTAATTTTGGAGATCAATGGATATACACAAAGTTGAGTCATTTAAATGTGAGTCATTTTTTAATGTTAGAAATCAATCATTTATAGATAATTGATTACTTACAAGGAATTACATAAAAATATCCATTTTGTTTACTTGTTTTTTCTAAAGACAGTAAGACTTATTTGGGGAAATCTCTTTTTCCACAGTTGTATACATATTATACTCATATTTTTAAGTAAAGTCAAACTTCTGAAGCAAAAAGAATAAAATAGTATCATGTGATTTATTATTCTTAGAATTTTGATTTCATATTACATTAAGACAATACTCTGAACAATGAAGTTATGTCAATAAAATACTGACATCAATTGAGGAAACAAATTTTGAAAGATTTACATAAATTACACTATATAAGGGAGAAAATGGGGTTTACAGGTTCAATATATTAAAGGTGGTCATCAGAGGATTGAACTATTATCAATCCTCAATTAAGAATAATTTCAAATCAAAATTGACTTTTATGTAAATTTATTTACATGAGAGAAGAGAGAGGACTGATGACATTAAGAATCTATCTCGGCTTCCGGTTAAGATGGAGGCAGAGTAAGGAGCAGCTGCTCGCTCTCTCCTGACCAAAGCATACAGGACCCCTCAAGGGGAAATAAAAATGAGTCCAGACGAATGAAGGAACCCCACAACAGGGCGCAGCATTGAAGGTACGCAGAATCAGGGCATTTCCACACTATAAAGGGGTGAAACAGCTCTCACTAAAACCTGAGAGGAAGAAGCCCCTCCCCCACCCCACACACCGCACACCTCTCACAACACCAACCCACAAGAGTGAAAACAGGACTGGGGCAACCAGATAATCACTAGCAGCCCCAGGGCTTGTACCTGGGCTTGTACCAAGTGGCTGGGGGGGCGTGCATGGACTTTCCCCAAGCTTCCACATGGGTGAAGGCACCGCCTTGGGCCAAGACAAAGGCCTCTAAAACACTGTCTTTCCCAAGCACTGAAGGCATAGCCTCAGGTGTGAATAAAGATCTCCAGCCCACAGACTTTCCCTAGCTTCTGCCTGGGTGGAGGCAGTGCCCTAAGAGCATCTGCACAGGCAAAGGCAGTGCCCTAGGCTTGAATAATGATGAATAATGATCTCCAGCCCAGGCTTGAACCTCCAGTGAGGACCCTGTGCAGACCAGAGCTTGGCTGTGGAAGCAGCCCCAAAGACTGCTGAAGGAGCCTCAGGCAGAGGGGCAGACCGGGGTCTACCAGGAGGCCTGACCCTGAGGACAAGGAGAGCAGAGCCCCCTGGGTACTTGGAAGGCTCACACAGACCCTGAGTGCAAAGACAAAGGGGAAAAGGGGCGGGGCTAACGATGGCAAGAAATAGGGAAGTCCAGAAGAAAAAGACTATCAAGAGAAACTCTGGAACACTCAACAACTTCTACACAGAGAAAATCCAGAAAACAGAGGAGGGAAAACAAAAATCCAAACCTCCCCCAAAAAATGAAAGCTGGTCACAAGCTATTGAAGAGTTCAAAAATGAAATGCTGAGGAAGATGGAAGAAATCTGGCAAGAAAATAACAGTTTAAAAGGCAGAATTTTGCAATTGGAAAGTGAGACAAGTCAACTGAAGACTAGAAATGACCAGATTGAAAAGGAAAACCAAAACATTAAAGCCGAAAACCAAAAGATTATAGTTGAAAACCAGTCCTTAAAGGCTAGAGTCAAACAAAAACAAATAAAACAAAGTCAAAAGACTGATAAAATAGAAGGAAACATGAAATATCTCAATGAGAAAGTGACAGACCAAGAAAACCGATCAAGAAGAGACAACTTGAGAATAATTGGTCTTCCAGAAAAGGAAGAAATTAATAGAAACTTGGACTCCATACTTGAAAAATTATTCAGGAAAATTGCCCTGAAGTTCTACAACAAGAGGGCAATATAGACATTGAAAGGATCCATAGATCACCCTCTACACTGGACCCAGAAAAGTCAACACCCAAAAATATAATAGTGAAATTGAAGAGCTTTCAAGTAAAAGAAAAAATCATACAAGAAGCCAGAAAGAGACAATTCAAATATCAAGGAGCACCAATAAGGATCACACAGATCTGGCAGCCTCAATGCTAAAAGACCGCAAGGCTTGGAATACAATATTCAGAAAGGCAAGAGAGCTGGGCTTTTAGCCACAAATCAACTACCCATTGAAATTAACCATATACTTTCAGGGGAAAGTATGAGCATTCAACAAAATTGAAGAATTCCAAGTTTTTGCACAAAAGAGACCGGGACTAAATGGAAAGTTTGACACTCAACCACAAAAATCAAGAGAAAGATGAAAAGGTAAATAAGAAACAGAGGGAAAAGAAAGAAAACTCATAGTCTTTTAAACTTGACTCTTTAAGGGCATAAATAAGATCTAATTATCTGTATTACTAGGTGGAGAAATGCTATGTATAATTCTCTGTAGTGAACTCTATACACTATTATAATATTCACTATTATAGCAACCAGAAGAATAATTCATAGGGAGAGTACAGGATACTAAATGGTCTAAGATGACATGGGGGGGTGGGAAAGAGGGGGTGAATAGTAGGGGACACCAAGAAAAATC